>NC_056730.1:536740008-536855008 GCF_019279795.1 Protopterus annectens | reverse complement strand
AAATCTGGATTGATATGTGTGCTTTTTTAGAAATAATTCCTGTAAAATGCTATTCAGAAGAGAAGAGACATATGAGGGAACAGTTTTAGTGGCACATCAGGTTGTGATTTGTTTGATGTCTGTTGTTGTGAAAAGTTGACTAATTAGTTGAACCTAGCGAAGCTGGAAATGTGAGATTCTAGCCCACTGAAAGAGGGAAATGAGAGGAGTAACTTGGCAAGGAACTGCAACTTGCAAAACTGTTCTTTGTAAAAAGTCTTTTTTACCTCAGTAATTTGTTGGTACTTTTGCAGGCTTCTTTCAGAGAATGTGTAGTACATCAGTAGTAACATTTGTAAAACTCAGTGCAGACCTGACAATGACACATGATCTGCAGACTCTCAAACTTGGCAAGTTTTTTCAGATGTTCCATTCTAAGTGAACAGAAGTATAGTCTCACAGCAAATGGTGGGGCTACTTATTCTCACAATCTGTGCTCTCATAGTACATTTTGGGACAGATTTAGTTTGCAAAAGAATCAGGATGTCTGATCCAATGAGGGCAGACAAGGATAAAAAGAAATAAATTTAGTAATGAGTGGTAATTTTGCTGCAGGCAGCTTTGAGAGGTGCAGTAATTCATGGCAGTATAACATGTTTTTTAATCATTTGCCCATAATGGACTTTTAAATTCAGTTGAAAGCATTATGGGTAACCAATACAACTTACCACTTTAGAGGATCTCCTTCGCTTTTACATTATGGATTCACTACTTCATCATCACATGTTAATTTGCAATGTGAGGTGTTCCATTTGCAAAGTAAGCTGACAACTTGTCTTTCAAGGAAGTAAGATACTAAGTCTGATGCATTTATCAGAGAAATACAGTTGTCTATACATTGATTTAGATAGTGAGGCATTGTGGGTTCAGTCTTTCATAATATCTTAAGGATTTTCAGCTCTGATAAAATATTCAGTGGGTCGGCCTTATGAGCAAAATAAAATTCAAAACCAGCACACCTTTAGCATAAAAAAGCCGAGCATTTTGGATTGTATATGGTAAGAAGTTATGTTGAACTCCAATGGTTTGTTACTTACACTATAAGCTGCATGGCTTCTGAATGCCCACTGATGTCTTATTTTTTATAAGCCTTTTTAATGCATTCTTGTCAATAAATGTGAACTTGACTAGCTGTAGTCATGAGATGATTCGCCCTTGTTATAGACGTGGTTTAGCTAATAAGCTGGGTGTTTACAGAAAATGGTCAAGCTATCCACTTATGCTGTATTGACATGGTCATAAACCAGGACAACAGTTAATGGTTTGCTTCCTACCAGCATGAAAACTCCTGCCCTTCTCTTGAAGAGAGACAAGCGGGAAAAGCCTCATAGGTTCATAGGTTCATAGGTTGATACTAGGCTATCTGCCCAAGGGCATTTATAAGCCTAGCCAGTGTGTGTTTGGCTTTTGCCACCCTTTTAGATTAGTTGACTGTGCCTCTGTATAGTAGGTCACAGAAGATAGCCCTTTTAAGGTTAGTTTACTGTGCCTCTGTCTAGTAGGGACACAGAAGAGATCCCAGGGGTAAACCTACGATCTCCCATCCACTCGTCAAGATTTCTCTTGAAGAGGGTCATTGAGGGGCTCTGCCTAACATGGATTGGGATTTTGTTCCAGAGTGAGGGGAGTTTCTGGGATATGAATCTGTCCCTCCAGCATGTCCTATTTATTTCTGTGCTGAGGTTTAAGTCCCTGGAGCGTGTAGCTCTAAGGGATTTGGATTTCCTGAGGTGGAGCATGTCCATTAATTCTGGTTTGGACATGGCTTTATACGTCAGGCACAGATCACCTCTGAGTAGGCGGTAAGCAACTGAGTAGAGCTGGAGTTTCTTTAGCCTAACTGCGTAGGGCATCTGTTTGAGTCCCTTGATCCTCTTGGTGAGGTACTTTTGGGGTCTTTCCAGTTGCTGCAGGTGTCGGGTAAAGTACATCCCAAATGGGGCATTGTATTCAATTATGGGCCTGATGAGTGATGAGTAGAGGGGCACAATGACCTCTCTTGATCTAGATGTGAACCCTTTCGTGATAAGGTGGGTTATATAGAAGGTTTTTCTAACCACTTTGGCAACGTGATTGTCAAAGGAGAGATTGCTATCTACTTGGGTCCCCAAATCCCTAATTACTTCTTCTGTATTTAATGGATTACCACCTATGTGGTAATTTGTGGGCACTTTGTTTTTCCCAAAGGGGATGACTATGCACTTTTTGGCATTTAGCTTTAGGCCATAGCTCTGGCACCAGTTATCCGTCTCTCTGAGACCCTTTTGGAGGATGCTTGTGTCAGTCGGCGAGTCGATTATGGCACCCAGTTTGCAGTCATCTGCGAACTTGGTCAGCCATAGTCCTCCCATGTTAGCCTGTACCTCAGAGAAATATATACCGAACAAGAGAGGTCCCAGGACTGAGCCTTGTGGGATGCCACTTGTAACTGGTTTAGAGACTGACATGGCACCTGCAATTCTAACCATGTGGGTTCTATCCCTGAGCCAGTTTGCAACCCATCTTGTGACACAGGGGTTGATATTTAAGCTAGTGAGCTTATTTATGATGCCCGAGTGGGGTGTTGTGTCGAAGGCTTTTGCAAGGTCCAGGTAGGCTGTGTGGACTACCTTTCCTTCATCTATGGCCTTGGTGACTGTTTCAAAGAAGTCGACCAGGTTCAGGAGGCAAGATCTGCCCTTAACAAAGCCGAATTGGGTAGGATCCAGTGTTTGGAGGTTCCCAATGTCTTTGTTTATGAGTTCCATGATGATACGCTCCATAGCTTTGCAGACCAGGCTAGTCAGGCTTATAGGGCGATAGTTTCTGGGGTCCGTTGTGGCACCACCTTTGTGGAGTGGGACCACTGTTGCTGTATGCCATTCCTTGGTTACATATCCTGTAGTAAGGCTGAGATTGAACAGTGACTTTACGTGAGGGTTCAGTTCTTCTTGGAGCTCATGTAAGACGCAGCCCGGGACACTGTCCGGTCACATTGATGCTGTGTTTTTTTGCTTTGGAGAGGGCAGCTCTCACCTGTGCATCTGTGATGTCAGGGAGACTACACTCTGTTGTGATAGACATTTGCTCTTTGGGGGAGAGGGGGGGAGTTTGCAGTGAACCTGTCTGCCAGGATGTTGGCAATATCTGTGGGTTCAGTGTATTTTTTGTCATTTTACACTAACTCAGAGCATATCTGGGAGTTGCCACCGAGGTTCCTGACATAACTAAAGAAGGCCTTGTGATTATTTTTAGCGTCTTGTGCAATTTTTCTTTCGAAGCTGGCCTTAGATGATTTTATGAGGGATCATAGTTTCTTGCTAGTACTGATCAGAGATGATTTCCCTTTTTGGGATTTTTCTCTATCATGTAGTAGCTTCCTCCTTCTGTTGTATAGCTTATTTATGGCTGGGGTCCACCAGACAGGTCTCCTGCCTTTGGAGGAGTGAGTCTTGGTTTTATTTGGGATAGCACAATCCATGCATTCCTGTAGGTGTCCATAGAATGCATTTGTAAAGGATTCTGCGGTTTGGGCCGTATTTTCCACTGGCCCAGGGGGCTTTGAAGGATTCCACCTCAGTTTTGAGAAGTGTGAAGCTTGCTTTTGAGAAGTTTTTCACCGTGGTTTCCTTGGCTGGGTGTGGAGATGGGATATGGATGTCCAGTGAGATTAATATATGGTCAGATCTTACCAATGAGGGGTATACCCCTGAATGGAACATAGAGTCCCCATGTTGGTGATGATCAGGTCCAATATGTTTTCCTCTCTTGTGGGAGTGGTGACCAGTTGTTCCATAGCATTTGAGTTTATAAATTCTAGGAACTGTTGGGCGAGGGTGTTGGGGCTTGAGTAGTGCTCCCAGTCTATGTTTGGGTAGTTGAAGTCACCCAATATGATGGTGTTTGGAGAGACCTTCATATTCTCCAGTGATCTCAGAAAAGCCGATTGGGGTTCCTGAGTTTAGGAGGGTGGTCTTTAGCAGGTTACAAACTGAAAGGCAGTTTTGCCCACTGTTAGTTGCACATGGATGGTCTCCGATGCTTTGTGCAGTGCCACTAACCTGGAGGTGTGGGTATCTTTGATGAATATGGATACTCCCCCTTCTTTTGTGGTTCAGTCCGAGTTTTGGGGCTGAAAAGCATGGTATGAGGTATAACCTGATAGTGCTGGGGTGCTCTCGGGAGCCTTGAACCAGGTTTCTGTTACTGCACAGATATCAATATTCTCCATACTGAGGAGACCCTCGAGTCTGTGCATCTTGAGGTTTAGACTTCTGGCATTGAGCAGCATTACCCTTAGTTTCTTTTTCCTTGTGTTGTCTATGGAGGTGGGTTTGTTTTTGAGCCTTGCCTAAAAAAGGCACTATGGGGGTGTCAAGAGCCTTAGCCACTATTAAAAAGCCCAGAGGTGACAGGTGCAAGCCGTCCCTAGCGAAGCAATGTGGCTTGTTGAGCATGTCATCCCAGGCTGACAGACACTGGATCCCCTTTGAATGACACCAATACTTTAGCCAATTGTTAAAATTGATCATTTTGTCTTTATACTGTGGCATCATTCTTGGTGAGGGTAAGATGCTACTCAAGGTCAGGGTCATACCGGCCTGGGCTACATGATCAGAGAGCTACTCTATGTCTCTTTTCATGTAGTCCAGGGAGGTACATCTCACGTCATTCACACCAGCATGGACAATGACGGAGTCATATTTGTACTTGCTTTGGAGTGACCTGAGTGCTTGTGTTATGTGGTGGATCCTGGCACTCGACAGGCAGCTTATAGTGACCTTCTCCTTGTTCAGTCTGGTGAGTGGGACGTCAGTGTGTCTGACAATAGAGTCACCTATTACAAGTGTATTAGATGTGTTGTTTAGCCTTAAGGGCTGTGACTGTGTGGCACACTGACTTTGTGAACTATGGAATACGTGGGTACTGTTGTGGGGTAACGGTTGCTTGGAAGTCTGCTTTGGAGGTCTCTGCTGCTTGGGCAGATTTTTATTTAGAGCCTCTGAGTATGTTTTTGTGTGTTTATGTGTTTGGTTTGCTGTTGCGATAGGTCTATGTGAGACTGGATTTGTGGTGTATGTGGTTACCTTCTCCTCCTGACTGACTGCGCCAGTACTGGGTTGAGAGAGCTCAGCCTCCAGTTTGGTTATATAGTTGCATCTCCCACATATATTTGAGCTTGTTGGGAGGAGGAGAGGGTGGTCTGTGTACATAAGGCAGTTGTAACATTGCCTCAAGATTCCCAGATTCACCAGCTGGACTGGAGAGTAAACCTGAAACTGACTTTTGGACATGCCAGAATAGTATAAGGAACTACTTTTTGACTGATCAAAAAGGACCAATAGGGAGCCAAGTACTTAAAGCGAGTATAAGAGGGTGCTTTAGTTTATTAGTGCTTACTTATAAGATTACTTATACGAGCAACTGCAGGGCTTTAGAATGAAAATAAAGTGCTTACTTTGAGATTTAGAACAGTTCTACGGGAAAAAGTGAAGAGCAGACTTTGTGGAGCCGGGAATAGTTTAAACCCGTATAAGCGGCGCTACCCAATGCTGCGCTATGCGCAAAATTGTACAAAACCACGCAAATGCGGGTTTTAAAGCAGGGAAACTGAAAGAGATAGGAATTGACCCAAAACGGCCAATAAGCTACAGGTTTCAGGGCTGAGACCGCTCCTCCAGGAACAGATAGGCTGCTCAAAGCTCTCCACTCTCACTGGTGAACAGAGAAGCTTCCTCTTAACTCCTCCCTCCCGACCCAACGAGCTCCTGTTTCCCAACTGCTATTCAGATTGGATCACTTGGTTCTTAGTCAAGCCTTCATCCATCCTGCATATAAGACATTTTGTGATATAATTAAGAAAGTTGCAAACAGTTAAAAAGTCCTTTTACAGAAAAAAGCACATTTACAGCTTTCAACCTTGATTTAAGATAGACAATGTAGCAGAAACACCTAAAGTGAACAGGTGTGTGTGTGTGTGTGTGTGTGTGTGTGTGTGTGTGTGTGTGTGTGTGTGTGTTTGTGTGTGTGTGTGCATCTGTCTGTCTGCAAAACTGTGTGTATATGTCTGTGTGTGTGTGAGGTGCATTTCTTTGTAAAACTGAGTGTGTGTGTGTGTGTGTGTGTGTGTGTGTGTGTGTGTGTGTGTGTGTGTGTGTGTGTGTGTGTGTGTGTGTGTGTGTGTGTGTGTGTGTGTGTGTCTGCAAAACTGTGTGTAGATGTCTGTGTGTGTGAGGTGCATTTGTTTGTAAAACTGAGAGAGAGTCTGAGTGTGTGTGTGTGTGTGTGTGTGTGTGTGTGTGTGTGTGTGTGTGTGTGTGTGTATGCGTGTGTGTGTGTGTGTGTGTGTGTGTGTGTGTGTGTGTGTGTGTGTGTGTGAGTGTGCGTGTGCGCATATGTGTGTGTGTCTGTATATGCAAAACTGTAAAAATGAAATCATCACTGTTCCGTTTCCTAAGATTCTAAATAATGCAAAATGAATTCAAGGCTGTCTGTAACAAAAACATGTAGCTAGATAGCACAGTCTTACCTGTAAACCACTGCTGTCATTAGAGAAATATATACTACGAACCATTGATTCTCATGCTACTGCTATGTTTAAGATGTAGGTCTGTGCATTTAAGGATAATGTATAAGGAAGTACTGAAAAGAAGTTAGTGTTTCAGTTGGAAAAATTCAAGGCGTAGGATACTAGAGAAATTGTACCCTTAGAAATTTTTAAGATTACAAATTATTCAAAATGAATACAAGGCCTTCTGTGACAAAGATCTGTTTGCTAAATAGTACAGTCTTATCTGACAACTGCTCTCTTTAAGGAAATATATCTTGTGTTGTCAGTTGTGTGTGCAGGAGTCAGTTTAATGGAATGCAGAAATAAGGCATCAGAGATGTATTATTTTCCTCGATGTCTGCATTACCACATAGCTGGCAAACATCAGTGAAGCAGATCATTTTTTTTAACAGAATGCATTTCTTTGTGTGTGTGTGCGTGCATGTGTGCGTGCTTGCGTGTGTTTGTGTGTGTGTGTGTGTGTGTGTGTGTGTGTGTGTGTGTGTGTGTGGAGATCTCTGGAAAGTATGCATCAGAGTCAACTTATTGCAATCTCAGGGCTAGACTACACTAGATGTTGATAGCGTATATAAAGAATGGCAGAATTTTCTAGAAGTTATGCTAAATAACTTTTGTAGCATTGCTGAAACATAGTAGATTTTGAGTGTATGTATGCAGTTATTTAGTGACTTCAGTCCTTGTATTATCCAGTTCACTAATATTCCCCCAATTATGCTTACAGTGTTCACCTCTGAGTAGCATGCATCAGTGTTATATGGTATTAACAGCATCAAATGATGTTCAACATTTTGATTTTCAGTTAGTAACTTAGGAAGAGATCAGTAACAAAAATCACAAAACCACCAGGCTGAACGTTAAAACTGAAGGAACAGACGTTATTGAATAAACATAAAATACAGTTATAAAAAACAGTTGCGCACTTTCATCCTAAACTTGTTGGACTTCATCAGAACCATTAAAATAAGAGTGAACAAACTTTAAATAACTTTTGAAGCATTTAAAAAAAATCACATGACCAGCCACTGCCATACTCAAGTAATTGATTGAATCAACTTAAAACTCTTAAAAGTTCTGCCCCAGTATATGCCAATTTAGTGTTATATAGTTGGGAGAAAAACATTTGTTTTGGCCAGTCCCTTTTCTTCCACATGCATATCTATTTAAGGTACCTGGATGACATATTTGTTTTATGGAAGAACAGTAATGAAGAAACACAAACAATTTTTTTAATTTGGAGAACACCACACCCTTTTTGTCATTCAGAGGACACTTTGACAAGGATTCAATAGATTACTTGGACGTAACTATTTTTAAGGATCTCCCCTAGTGTACCTTTGGGTCAAAAATACATAGAAGACCCACTTTCTCGAATGGTTATTTAGTTTACCAAAGTTGTCTCCCTAGACATGTTAAGGGGAAAATTTTCAAAGGTCATCTGTTAACAGCTGCTTGAATGTGTTCAGACATCAGTTCAACATTGAGGTACATGCTGTGATAAGTATGTTTTTGGAAATGGGGTAAACCAAAGAATTTTTAAACGATATAGTGTTTGAAGTAACAGCAATGGGGGAAAAGATATATGCCACTTTTAGCATGAGATAATTTTGAACCATCTGAGACATATACAGTGACTTCAACATTTAATAATCTGTCCACTGCAAAATTTGCAGACTCCTTAGTAGTTACCTGCAGTAACTGTGTGAAGAGTATTCAGGACATTTGTAAAAGGAACTTGAGTATTTTTAAATGGATGAGGTTATTTTTAGGGCCCTGGGTACTACCTCATCTTTTGTGTTTAAAATGGGGTAGAATTTAAAATACATATTTGAGCATCAACATAATGCCTCCCACACAAGAGAAAGAAAGGGCACAATGAAGTGTGGTGCATGCCACCAATGTCCTTACATTATGGAAAAGGCAGACAGTTTTGTAGGAAATCCACATTCCAAAATATTTTGGGGGGGGTGGTAACTACACTACAAAGGGAGTAGTGTACATTGCTATTTTGTCAAAGATGTTTATGTTATTACATAGGAAAAACAGAGTGCCAGTTTCACAGAAGGGTTTATGTATATGCCATAAATAAAAGGAATATTAATAACACCAACTGTAGGCATGCTCAGAATTATGAAGGTTTCAGTAAGTTTTTGTTTGGCATTATTGAAACTGTACCCTTTGATATCAGAGGGGGCTGTTGGGAGACTAAATTGGAAATGGGAGAATTATTTTGGCAGCTCAGGTTAGATGCTGCAAATAACAAAGTACTTAATGAGCATATATTAATTTCACCAGTGTTAAAATTCAAAGTTGCTGAATTGTGAATTTTGTGATTTTTAACTTAATTAAATACAAAGTTAAATACATCATTATTTAATAAATTTTTATCAACCATACTTAATTTAGTGTTTTACATATTGTATTTTACAAGTTTTTTTACAAACATTTTTAAGAGGCATTTTTAATCGATAATACATTATATGAATGCATTGGAAGCATTCTATATATTGTACTTCATCCATTGCATTTCATTTTAAGAGTTTTAAGTTGATTCAATCAATTGATTAAGTATGGCAGTGGCTGGTCATGTGATTTTTTGTAAATGCTTCAGAAGTTATTTAAAGGTTGATGGCGCTTATTTTAACTGTTCTGATGAAGTCCAACAAGTTTAAGATGAAAGTGTTCAACCATTTTTTATAATTGTTTTTTATGTTTATTCAGTAAAATCTGTTCCTTCAGTTTTAATGTTCAGCCTGGTGGTTTAGTGATTTTTGTTATGGATTGGTTTCTAAGTTACTAACTGTAACTTTCTGGAGGGGTTTTATTACATCTACTTGGACTGACTTTCCTTGGGAAGTACAGCAGTATGCAAGCCTTATTTTCTTTGGTTTGGGTTTTATAGTTTAGGCTGCATGGTCACATGCTATTTTATTTTGTTTTAAAGATTTGTCTTTTCTTAACAGTATCATATTAATGGCACGTGTACCGAATCACTGTCATGCTCAGCCTTGAGCTTATTGCACAAGAACACTGTATTGTGCTTATAGCTTATTTTCTTAAATGAGTACATTGCTACCTGTTACACATGTTTCCATGGTAACCATTTGAAATGTCAGGACCCCTAGAGTAAGTCCTGAAACACAGAAACTGAATGGCCAAAAAAACAGCTTTACATATACTAAGTCTGAGGTGGCCATTTTTGGGGATATTCCCTTTTCTCTGAAGTACAGAAATCTTGGAGTATATAATTTTGGGGGTGGGGGACTTGTGCCCCATATTGGGAGGCAGGGGAGCTTCCCCCCTACAAAGAAGAAGTTTAAAGGTGAAGAGCGATATTTAAAATTCACTCTTCTTCTGTAGTTGTTGTCTTTTCTTTCAGCTTGTTGGCATTCAGCAGTTTGGGAGTCATTTACATTCTTCAGCAGTGTTCATTCTGCATAATATGCCTGCATTGATTTGTATGGCTGTATATTTGCATGCCCCTAACAATGACAATCTATAAACTGACCCCTGTTTTATACTAATACAAATGATTATTGCTCCTGCAAGTTGTGGGTTCTAGGTGTGTACATCTGACTGACCTTTGATCAGTTATACACATTTACATGCAATACTCATCACTTTTTCAGAATGTGCCACCTGATGTCTTATGTTTGCAAGGCAGTATATAGGGGCATACAATATTCTACCTAGATTTTATGTACCTGTGCTACTTGCTGATTACCTGTTGCACATCCCTGTATTGTTATGTCATTTGTACGCAAACATCTTAAAACCCATTCTAGATGCATGATACACATGTGTCAGGTACTAGCTCCTTACTTCTTGCACCTTACAGTAAGTTTTATGTTATATTTGCAGTCCATATTGTGCTGGATACTTATGCATGTGAGATGTTTATACTTGGACCTGCATGTCCTATGTATTTATAAGACTACTTTTTCAGGAATGCTTTTCCTTACTTCTCTGGATGTAGCTTGTCCATTCCCCTTCCCCATTCTACCTTTTTGCTGAGTGTTCCCCATCTACATTGGATATGTATACATTTATGTGCACCTTTGTGTACTGTATCATCACTGGCCTGCAGATGTCTTGTGCTTGCAGGAGTTTCTGCCACAATGAGTGGATGTCATACAAATGCAGTACATATCTACACACTGTGGTTGTCATTGTGGTGTTTCCACCTTTGTGCTATGCATTTCTCTAACATACTTTCCATGCTTCCTGCTTACCTAAGAATGCACATGCATGCATTTGTTCATTTCTCATATCCTATGGTATTTTATAATGTATCTGTATCACCATGTGCTTTCTATATGACATGTTAACAATGCATGCAATTAATGGGTTTACATAAGCTGATCATTCATTACATTCTGCTTGTATATATGATTGAATGTCACATATCTACATTGCATACATGAACATCATCTGTGCTGCCTTTGGCATGTAATGTTTCTGTGATGGCAGGATCCCATTTCTCATTTCCAACAATGTGATTTATATACTTATTGTTTTTTACACCGCCACATAACTATTTTGCTGCAGTCCTGATGTTTGGCTCTATACATAGATGTTTGCGTCTTGTATTCAGCATTGGAGGTTCTGATCTGACCTCATCTTTATTGCTCCTGCATTTCCTTTACTAGATGCTCTCAGCCTTGCTGTTGCTTAGGCTACAGTTGCACTACTGGAAGCCTAATGGATGATGATGTTTGTTGTTCATTGTGTTGTACTGCCATGCCTGCAACCCGTAGTGAATGTTCATTGCCCTCTGCCTACCATCAGTTGTACTCCTTTTGATATAACTGTAACACATTTTGCAACATCTCAGTACTGCTTTGTGCATTGGTACATAATGTATTATTGAAGTGCACCATGGCTGGTATGCATCTCTACCCTGTTCGTCATCTTTCTGTAACCCGTGTTGGGCAGTCCATATGTGTATTATCTCTGTACCTCACCTATTCCTCTTGGCCCCTCCCTCTGAACTTTCTCTTCAGTCATCCCTCTTTTGTAGCCCTCTTCTTCAACCTCTACCCCATCTGCTTTTCTGTCATCCTATTTCCTTGGTGTGTGCATTACTCGTATTCCCCACATATGTCCACACCAATTTGTTAGCTACAGTTAGTGATGGCGATGTGGCCATGAATTCCACTTCACCATAATTAACATTGTTTATTTAATTTGTTGTGGATTATGATGGATTCCACAAATATATATACACTTTCTTCTATGTTGTACAATAGAATCCAGACTATATTGCAGATATTGGTAATTTTATAGGAATATTGCCAATGTACCTTTATATTTTGTCAATGTTTATTGCATATTACAGACATTTTCAGCTAGTTTTGTATACCTGTCAAGTATGTACATTGCTAATGGGAATATGTCTACTTACGGGTATTTTTTCATCGGCACATGATTTTGACTATGACTGTAGTTGCTCTGACATTACTGATTATCTGTTGTGGCTACATTAATCTGAGATGGATTTGTCAGATTAAGACACAGTTGGCTTTCCTGCAAATCTTCCGCGGAACTCGGTACTCTCCATCAAGTTCCACTAATCACTTGGAATCCAGTCATAAATTGATTTTACCTTTTTAATTCAACCATAATATAATGTATTTTCATAGGATAAGTTCTTAGATTACTTTGTTTATTCTGCAACCCTTTGATAAACATACTCGAATGCCCAGCCTTAACTCTGAAAGCCAATTATTTTCTTGCTTTCCCACGTGTTCATGTAGAGGGTAAGTTTTTCTGTATAAGATGTTGATTTATTGTTTCATATAGTTGAATTCATTATTCATTAATTTAGATTGTTATTAATGCGTTATGTTTAATTTTGAGGTTTTATACAGACGATACAGCTTTAACCCTCTGCAGCAGTTTACTGGACATTTATGTTTTGTTTAATTTTTTTATACTTTTACACAGACTACAGAATATATCTGACTGAATTCTATACTTCTTGAAGGGGCATATTTATGCCATGTGTAACAACTATCCAAGGCTAGAGTGGTTTGGTTTCAAGAGTGAAGCCATCATGACCAGTAAAAAAACAACAATGGGTAAACCTGCATTATCCACATACAAACATCATATATTTTATATTACAAAAATACAATGAGATTATTAAAATAATTTACCTATTTTTAATAATGTCAGTATATTATAGAGCTTAATTTCCATTTTTCTTGTAATACAAAGTGTAAGGCTGTTGGATACCTTAGCATGTACTGTAAGTACACCTGCGTACATGAAGACGTTTAAACAGCATGTCACTTTATATACAGTTTTTGATGTTTTGTTTTCTTTTTAAGGGAGACATTTACTAGTGTAATGCACATACATCCGGCTTTTTCTGCCTGAATACTCATACTTCACTATGGCAGTATGATGAAAACATTTTTGCAAATTTCTATGTGCTTTTTGGGCAATGTGTGTGTTGGGGGCATTCATACTGTGAAACTAGGTGATTTGTTTTTCCACTTAATATTATTGAGAAAATGGTAGCAATAATTTTTAGTAAGTTAGGTTTCACATTGATTTCTTCTGTATTTCTGATGAGTTTTACTGGGGCAACTTCCCACAGGCAATGCTCAATATGCAAGAATCATAGAGGGTGAACAACCTGTCAGTGTTCACATTTAGGAATAGTAAGCAGTTTTTGCAGTATAATTTAAACTGGGTTCTGCTGTAAGAATATTATCAGACCCGATCTTAAAGATCCTAAAGAATCATTGTTTTTAAGTATAATAGGATTTGTTCTCCAGAACAGATGACTATTATTTTACCTTATAGGCTTAACAAAGAAATCACTGTGGTCCAAGTCAAGAGATTAAATTATATCCATTGATTGAATCTTATCAGATTAATTCTAATTTGCTTCCTTATATTAAGTTAGGAGTACAAAAATTGAAAAATATATTTTGTATTTGATTACCAGGTTGGTCTTACTGGGCAATTAGGTGCTCATTTTCTGCAGAGACCCAGGGAGAAAAGCTCGACATACATGACAATCATAAAAAATACAAAAGCTCTACATATATGACAGAAATACAAAAGTCAGAGATGAGTACAAATTAATAAAGCAGACAATAGTATATTATAGCATAGTATGATGAGAATTTACAGAATTGTACAATATATGGAGTGTACAGTAGTAAAACAGAAAATATAATGTATTTGAGTAAGAAAGTGCAGTAATAATATATACAGTTATATACATACATTTAAAAATAGAAATTGTTATGGTAGTTTTTTTTTCTATGTGTTTGACCTTTGAGTAGTGCCAGAGAAAGATTTATCCGAATGGTGGTAGTAGGGCTAGCCATGGTCAGTACATGCACATTTCCAGTTGAGACTGAGGTGGGCTTTTAATTGGGTTTTAAAGGTGGGACTGCTGTTTTGCAATCTGATATCTGGTGGAAGAGAATTTCAGATTTTAGCAACTGTGTAGGAGTACAGGGATTCGCCATCACTGTGTCTACACTTAGCTACTTCAAAGGGGGCTTTGTTCATAGATCTTAATTGGTGAGCAGAATTGTAAAAGTTGAGTAAGCCTGAGAGATCAGGAATCTTGTTTGGGTGGTACAGCAAATAATGAGCAATGGTGAATTGGTTATAATTTAGTAAGATGAGGAGTTCTAGCCAACCTAATTGTTTTTGTAAGTGACAGTGGTGGGAATGGAAATCAGAGTTGGTTGTGAATCTAGCTATTTTATTATAGCATATGAACAATTTGTGTAGGTCTGTCTTGTTAAGGTTTGTTACTACAGGGGATGCATAGAGCAATGTAGAGAGAAGGTGAGTTCTGGATATAGTAATTTTGGTGTTTTTGGTTAGATGTTTTTTGCAGTAGTATAGGGTTCCAAGTTTTTTATGGACTTTGGATATGGTTTGTGCTATGTGTTTGTCAAGCTTTAGGTTTGGGTCAGATATTACACCAACACATTTAGCTTGTGATAATGGGGGTATTTGTGTGTTATTGGCAGAATTGATAGAGAAAAGAGCAGAAGAGTCAATAGTTTTGGTAGGTGGAAAAGAATAAGATGAGTCTTTTTGGGGTTCAGTATTAGTTGTGAGTTTTTAACCAGTGTTTGATATTGGAGAAGGCCTCTTGAGTTTTAGTCTGGAGTGTATGGAGTGTGGGGGCTGAGCAGATCAGTGTAGTATCATCTGCATATTGGACTATTGTATCTTGCTGGGTGGCGCTGTGGAGGGTGTTTGTAAAGATATTAAATAGTAGGGGTCCCAGTATGGATCCCTGTGGTACATCTACTGTTACTGGGAGAAGGGGGGAGGGAATTATGCCACTTAACTGCTTGTTGGCAGTTGGATAGGTAGTCTTGAAACCAGACCAACGAGGGTTTGTTTAGGTTGAGTTTGGCTAAGATAGTAAGTAGTTTGCTGTGGGATACTGTATCGAATGCTTTGGACAGATCAAGGAAGGTGGCAGACACTACGTTTCCTTGGTTCCTATAGTCAGTGACAATGTTGGTGAAGGATATGAGTGCTGTGCTGGTGCTATGGGATGGGTGAAAGCCATGTTGGGTGTTGGGGAGGAGACTATTTGTAAGTAAATGTATCATCAGCTGAGAATGGATACATTTTTCAAGGACTTTTGATAGAGGGGGATAAGATTGCTATGAGGCGGTAGTTGGTAAGTTCAGTTGAGGGATCACCTTTGTGTAAGGTCATTATGTAGGAGGTTTTCCAAAGGGCTGGAATTGTATAGTTGTTGATAGACCAGCTGATAAGTATCAAGATGGATAAGCTATAGCAATAGCGGCAATTTTGAGGTACTCTGCAGAGAGTTTGTCGATTGCCAAAGTGGTGGATTTTAGTGTAGTGAGGTGCTTGTATATTGTGTTGGTAGGAACTGGTTTGAGAGTGAATGGAGGGTCTGAGTTTGGTTTGCTGACTGGTTGCAGGAGAGTGCAAGACTGGTTGTTGCTAGTTAGGTTACAGATGGAAGAAGTGAAGCAGTTGTTAAACTGGGTAGCTATCTCTATATTATCTCCTTTGAAGTTGGGAGGAGGGGTAGTGGGCTTACCTGGTTTTAATACTTGGTCGACAGCTGCCCAGAATTTTTGGGGGTTAGTGATATGTTTTACTTGTAGTTCTGTGTAGTGATTTTTCTTATCTTGCCTTATCTGTTTGTTTTTGTTTTTTTGCTTTATCACATAGTTCAAGGAAAATCTGCCTGTTGTGATCGGTGTTATTGTGATACCATGTATCCCAAGCTTTATCCCTAAGTTTGAGAAGGATTCTTGTGTTTTTAGAGAGCCATGGGGCTGGGTTGGTTTTTACTCAAATTGTCCATAAGGGGGCCATCTGATTTAATATGCTTAAAAAGGTGGAATTGAAGTACTCTACTGCCTTGTCTAGTGTGACGGTTGCTAGGGGAGCCCAGTTGCAATACCTTAGTGCATTCATGAAATGCTCAGGTATGAAATTTTTTGAATTACAGATTTCGCGCAAGGTGGTTGTTTTAGTGGTTATGAGGTGCTGTCTTAATATGAATGTGGGTAAATGGTCACAAAGGCCAGTTGGTACTATACCATAATAGTGGGCAGTAGATGGGTTATTTGTAAGGATCCAGTCTAGTATGGATTCCTTGTTTGTATTTTTGTCAACATGGGTGGGTGTTTGGATAAGTTGAGTATAGGAATACAGGTTGATGTGATTAGTGGGGAGAGTTGTGTTGATGGATTTCCAGTCAATGTTAATGTCCTCTAGGAGGAGTGTCTCCTGCGGGAGGTTTGTGGATGTCCAGTTTAGTATAGACTCAACAGTACTTATGTTGTCACCTGGGGGTATGTAAATACCCACTAGGATTAATTGCTTCTGTTGATTGATTTGAATTTTAGTTAATAGAGTTTCTACATTGTTAAATGTTGGGATTTCTTTATGTATAAGGTCTACCTTGAGGACAGTCTTGTATAGTATGGTGACGCCTCCACCTTTTTTGATAGTTCTATCAGCCCTGATTATATCATAACCTGGACGAAGAATCTCATTGTCCTTAATGTGGGGTTTGAGCCAGGTCTCTGTAATGAGTGTAATGTCTGGGTTGTAAGCTTAGTTCATCAATTTTGTTCAAGATACTCCTAGTGTTCATACTAAGTATAAGCAGGTCACAGGGCTTTTTACAGTTAATTGCTTGTTGGATGTTTGGACTAGTGACATTGGTAGTATCAGTTGTGGGGCCTGGGTTGGGGTGTATATCACCACAAATTTGGAGCTGTGTTTGCAGGAATATTCATAGAGATTGAATTCTGAGTATAAGTTTAGTTAATCTGTTGGGTTTGGTGGAAGGTATGGTGGAATTAATATATTTAATTATAAGCCTTACCTGAGTCTGTCTGTTTGTTCCTGTTACTTGGCATTAATATATTTGACTTTGTGTAGCTCAGTAGTAGAGTAGTTCAGTAAATGAGGTTGGATTCAGAAGAAGGGAGTGTTACTATGTGGTTGGTAGGTGGAAGTTAGGGTTGGGATGAGGTAAAATATTAAGTGAGCATTATGGTAGCAGTTAACTGTGTAAAGTGTAACAAGGGTAGCTAATAGTAATAGATGAGAGGTGAACATAGTTACTTAAGAGTTTGTGGGTAGTGATTCAGTTGGTGGTGATAGTATGGGGTATAGTAGGAGGACTTGGTGAGTGGAGGGTGGGAGCTTATTAATATTTGCAATTGTGTTGTTGTTTTGGATTTGTTGAGGTGGTGGGTATGGTCTTGTGTCTATAAATTGTCGGATAATGGGGGCAGGTGGGAATTGAAGGCAGGGCAGGGGAGCAGAGTGAAGCCCGAGCCTAGCGAGGGCAGAGTGGAGCGGGCAGGCCCAGATCAATAGTCAGGTGTTAGAAACCACTCAGTGAACCTTAAGCAAAGGTATGCTACTTTGCACAGTCACTCTATACTGTTAAATTAAGGCAAGTGTAGACATTATCTCATTTTACCCTGAAATTCTTTGAAGGATATAAAATTAAAGCTGGGGTTAGTTACAGATGAAACAGGAGAGGTAATGGAATGCTATTTTACAAATTTAAGTGAAATGTTGTAGCAATACATATAAGAAGTGAAGTAGCTGTTACCTATGAAATGAAAGCATTTGCATTCTTTCAGATGTGGTTCTAGTTGTTCTTTAGTTTAATGATATATGTTTTACTTAAGTTGGTCGACAAGGCATTCCAGATTGCTGGAACCATTTTAGAGAATACCCTCTTTCCTGTTGCCATGTGAAACAGGGCACATTGAATTAAGGTGTGGTCTTGGTCAGAACTGTAATGCTGAAGCTTTTATCTTAAAGGTGGGCAATAGCTGTTGTTTATGGTTTAAATGTGAATGTGTTTAGTAGGAAAGTAACTCCTGTAATGACAGACAGCTGACCTTATAAATGATTGTACAGTGATTTTCTTGGGAGATCTGAATACAACTTGCTATTTTTCTTCTCTACAGTTTGTGGGACTGCTGTGTTTTGGGATGAAAAACAATTCTGCTGTGAATTTCAAATCTAAGAAACACCAAAAACAGCGATAAATAAAAAAAAACTACCTAAAAGTATAAACAAAATCAATCAAAATCTGCAGAATTATAAAGAAAACAATGTTTACTACATGAGAATTAAATTGGGCTATAATTCTGGAAAGCTGCCCAATCAAAAACAGCCTCATTTTTTTCATTTAAGCAAAGTTAAAGTGCTTTTTTTAAGCAGCCGACCCAAGAGTTCACCCCATATAGTAGAACAACAGTAGAGTCAGGGTGTTCAGTCAGGGCTGCAAGGCCAAGGAAAGGCCAATCAGAAAGTGACTTTTTAGCACCCAACCAACCAGATGTTAGAAGTATACCAGTGGCAAAATCTAGTGGAAGAACAGAGAACTTGGGCAAAGTTAGCTGCAAAACACCTTCCACAGAGAAGCCAACAAGAAAAGAATGGCAACTACAACAGTTATAACTGCCAGAAAAAAAAACAGGACAAATGAATATAAGCTTCAAGATATTCAATTTATGCAAAAGATTAATAAATAATGAGTACGTAGTTTACTGAGTAAAGAATGTTATTTTGTACCTTCATGACACACAGATATAATTGTGGGTAACTAAAGTTTTTGCCTTGGTGTTTCAGCACTGAAGGTTTTTAACATTCTGTATTTTAGGATGACTTTTGGGGACAGTGTAAGTAAATCATATTCTTATCTGTGAGTTAATATGTTCAAGGCAGTGTATTACCCTGTTTTTATAGGTAAGAGGTTAGACAATCTGTTGGAGATATTTAGTTGAGTTAAAACTTTAAAATGTATGTTTGAGTGTGTGAATGAAACAAAATGAGACTGTAAATAATTAAGCAAAGAGTCTGCTCAGAAACTGGAAGAAGGAGAGTATTTTGAGGGCCAGTAATAAGGCCTGGACTTTAGAAGTCTTTTTGATTTTAATAGTTAGATTTTATTTGATGACCAGTCCCAGGTCCACTTGAGATTACCAAAATCTCAGTAGACCAACTTTTAAAACACCGAGCCGAAAAGCTCGACCTTTCAAATGAGAGACATGTCAGAATGCCGACTTCTGAATGCTCGACGATGCAACTTGAGCAGAACAGGAAATCCACTATTATGGATGTTGTAATGTGATCTCAGAGTTGGTATCTATAAACAGCAGGCAGTTTGGGGGGGTGCAGCCCCTCCATGGGGATGCAGGGGGTGTTGCCCCCTGCAAAAATGTGAAATTTAAAGGTTTGTACAATAGTGTTTTTTTTATTTATAGTGTATGTTTTGTCTTAATAGTAAGGGTTTAGACTAGTTTAGATGATGGAAGACGTGTGGGTCAGAGGAACTAGGTCATTTTATTTGGAATGTTGTGTTTTTTTCTTTTGTATGTTGTCTGTGTGTGTTTTTCTTTTTTGCTGTAGGTAGATTTGTTGGGATTTTGTAGTGTTGGGATTATGTGTGTGTCGGGTATCTGAGGTGCTGGTTTTGTGTTGTGTCGGTGCTGTGGCCTCTGTGTTTTCAAAGTCAGTGTTGTGGGATTTCGCTTATGGGTAGTAGACCCCCAGTCCCATATAATGATAAAACCATATTACCAAGTTTTTAGATACGTCTGTTTTTGGATGCCTTAATTACCAAGTTTGTAATGAGTATGCGGTTTTGACAATGCTGTTTGAATTCTTGTGTATTTTTTTCTAGGAAAATTTTATAATGTCAGCACTGTTTATTTTTATGTATTTATTGACATTTGATTGCAGGGAATTCTGACTGGGAATTAGCCCATTTTCAGCAGAGGCCCAGGGAGAAAAGCTCCAAATTATTACAAAACATTTTAAGAACAGCAATTTTACAATTTTCAAAATTAGAACAAAAATATTTGCAGTTTAAATAATTATAACAAATTAGACATAATATAAAAATATTGGTTAAGAAATGATACAAGATATATGACAATCATTTAACATTTAGAGAAATTTTAGACAATTTGTAGAGAAATTAAAGGTAAATTAGTCTAATACAAATAGGAATTGCAATATGAAGTGAGGAAAACATAAGCTTATGGTGTATTTATAGAGAAAGTCAGGGAAGAGAATTAGATAACAGTAAGGAAGTAAGTGAACAAGGGAGAGTAAGTGGGTATATGGAATGAAATGCTTTCTCTCTGAACTCATTTTCCATTTGTTTCATGCTTTTTCTCTTCCTTTTATTTGTTTTCTTAATTCAAGTGTAATCTAAGATGTTAGATTTTTGGGTCTATATCAGAACATCGAAGTATTAAAACTTTGAAAGTTCTGATATCGAACACTATTCAGCGAACGCTAAGAATAGCGAAGCTGCAGAACAGTGTATTCTTTCCTCAGGAAAGAATTCGGTTGGCCATTTCTGTGGCTTTGCTATTCTTAGTGCTGTGGTGGAAAGTTATGGGTTGGGTTCAGAAAAGTGTGCGATTGTTTGTACGTTAGGGTTAGGGGCGGGTTAAGCAAGTTAGGGTTAGGGTGCAGGTTAGGCGTGTGTGCGATAGCGACAGACTTTAGGGTTAGGGGCGGTTTAAGTGAGTTAGGGTTAGGGCGCGGGTTAGGTGAGTGTGCAATAGTGACGGACCTTAGGGTTAGGGTTTGGGTTAAGGTAAGTAGGTAGATAGTAGTGTATGTTTAGTTTAGTGTAGCATTAGATGTAAAAATGTAAGTGTATGTGTGTGGTTGCTGTTTGTTTGATGTGCTTGTGTTGTGTGTATGTGTTTCGGAGCAGCAAAGTTTTTTTATGGGAAAAAAATTTGTTGTTCTGAATGTTCAATATTTTCATGTTTAGATGGTTTGGGGCCGTTGAAATAGCGTTCACTATTTTCATCTTTCGATAATGTGATATAAACGCAGATTTTCTTGCACTGTCATTTTCATTAAAGGGAATATTTATTTATTTATTTATTTATGTATTGATTGAATGATTGATTGATTGATTGATTGATTGATTGATTGATTGATTGGTTGATTGATTGATTGATTGATTGATTTTACATTTGTTAACTGGGAAATTCCGACTGGACCATGTCCAATTTCAGCGGAGGCCCGGGGAGAAAAGCTCCAGCATCAAGTTATACAAATTCAATACATCCAGCATAATACACAAAACAGGTTACATCATGTATGCTGAGCATACTAATATAACAAGAAATGAATAAAAACACTCCAGGTAAAAGAAGATATAGAACATAGGTAAAAGACAATACAGTACATCCAGCATAATACGCAAACAGGTTTTATCATATATGCTGAGCATAGTAATATAACAAGAAATTAATAAAACACTCCAGGTAAAAGAAGATATAGAACATGGGTAAAAATACAATGTCAGTTATACATTGGTAAGAGAAAAAAATTTATCAAGTAAGATCCTATAGTTAAAAGTACCCTTTGAGATGACCAAGCCTACAGGGGATCAGAGATCCAGCATGTGATCAGAGTGGAGTTTGGGGAGTTAATATTAGTATGGGTAGGGTTATGTGATGCAAGGGCATAACCAGGTACAAAGAAGGTGCGATTTGAGGGAGTTTTTGAATATGGATGTGGAGGGGGCAGTGGACACAGATAGGGGAAGAGAGTTCCAATTTCTGGCAACGGTGTGGGAGTAGAGCACTTTCCCTGCATTATTGTTAGCCTTGGTGATGGAGAGGACAGATTTTTCACTGGATCTTAGGTACTGGTTTGCAGTATAGACAGTAAGTAGGTTGGATAATGAAGGTTTTTTTTCAGGATATTTGAGAATATTGTAGGCTGTGCCCAGCTGGTAATAGTTAAGTAACTGTGGTAGCTCAAGCCATTTTAGTTCTTTTAGTGCAGCACTGTGATGGGTTCTATAGGGTGAGTTAGTAGCAAACTTGGCTATTTTATTGTAGCATGATTCTAGTTTGTCTAGGTCACATTGTCTGATTTGGGTAAAGATTGGTGCTGCGTATAATGGAGTTGAGAGGAGGTGGCTTTGTGCAAGAGTGACTCTTGCTTTTTGTGAGAGAAAGGACTTATGCCTGTATAGGGAGCCTAGTTTTTTGGGTATTAGGTTCATAGGTTCATAGCTTCATACTAGGCTATCTGCCCTAGGGCATTTATAAGCCTAGCCCAGAGTTTTTTCCTTACGCCACCCCTTTAGATTGAAGGATATTATGCCCATTATTTTGCTGTGCCTCTGTCAAGCAGTGACACTGATGTAATCCCTGGGGTATACCTGCGGTCTCCCATCCATTGGTCAAGATTTCTCTTGAACAAGGCCAGCGAGGTGCTTCGCCTCACATGTACCAGGATTTTGTTCCACAGCATAGGGAGCCTCTGGATGATGAATCTGTCCCTCCAGCACGTCCTATTTATGGCCGTGTCAAGGTTTAAGTCTCGTGCTCTTGTGGATCTGATGGACTTAGATTTTTTGAGGTGAAGCATGTTCATTAATTCCGGGTTTGACATGGCCTTGTAAGTCAGGCACAGGTCACCTCTGAGCAGGCGGTAAGCGACTGAGTAGAGCTGGAGCTTCTTCAGTCGGGCAGCATAGGACATATTTTTGAGACCCTTTATCCTTTTGGTGAGGAACTTTTGGGGCCTTTCCAATTGCTGCAGGTGTCGGGTCAGATACATTCCAAATGGGGCGTTATACTCAATCATCGGTCTGATGAGTGATGAGTACAGGGGGATGATGACTTCCCTTGACTTAGATGTGAAACCCTTCATGATCAGGTGGGCAATGTAGAAGGTCTTTCTAACTACTTTGGCTACGTGGGTGTCAAATGAAAGGTTACTATCAACCTGAGTCCCCAGGTCCCTGATAACTTCTTCTGTGCTTAGTGGATTGCCACCTATATGGTAGCTAGGGGTAACCTTGTTTTTCCCAAAGGGTATGACTATGCATTTTTTAGCGTTTAACTTTAGGCCATGGCTTTGGCACCAGTTATCCGTTTCTATGAGACCCTTCTGAAGGATATCTGTGTCTGATGTTTTTTCAACTATGGCGCCTAGTTTGCAATCATCTGCAAACTTTGTCAGCCATAATCCTCCTGTGTTTGCCTGAACTTCTGAAAAGTAGATGCCGAACAAGAGTGGACCCAGGATGGAGCCCTGTGGGACACCACTTGTGACAGGTTTGGAATCTGACATGGCGCCAGCAACTTTAACCCTGTGGGTTCTGTCACTTAGCCAGTTTGCAACCCATCTTGTGACGTATGGGTTTACATTTAAGCTGGTGAGTTTTTCTATGATGCCCGAGTGGGGTATCATGTCAAAGGCCTTTGCAAGGTCAAGATAGGCTGTGTGGACTGCCTTGCCCTCATCGATGGCCTTGGTGACTGTTTCGAAAAAGTCAACCAAGTTTAAAAGGCATGATCTACCCTTGACAAAGCCAAATTGGGTTTGATCCAATGTCTGCAAGTCCCCTATGTCTTTATTTATCAGTTCCATAATGATCCTCTCCATAGCTTTGCAGACCAGACTTGTCAAGCTGATGGACGGTAGTTTCCAGGGTCGGTGGAGGCACCACCTTTGTGCAATGGGACCACAGTAGCCGTACGCCATTCCTTGGGTACGTATCCTGAGGTGAGGTTAAGATTAAACAGCTGCCGTAACTGCGGGTTTAATTCCTCAATGAGCTTGTGGAGCACACAACCGGGGACACCATCTGGTCCCATGGATGCTGTGTTTTTTGCCTTGGAGAGAGCTGTTTTTACCTGAGCATTAGAGATGTTTGGGATGCTACAATCCTCTGGTATAGATATTTCTCCTTTTGGGGCGGGGGAGAAATTTGCACTGAACCTGTCAGCCAGTATGTTGGCAATGTCTGTAGATTCAGTGAACTTTACATCATTTTGAACCAGTTCTGAACATATCTGGGAGTTTCCTCCCAGGTTTCTAACATAACTAAAAAAAGCCTTGTGATTGTCTTTAGAGTCCGTGGCAATTTTTCTTTCAAAATTTGCCTTGGAGGATTTTATGAGAGATCTTAGCTTTTTACTTACTATGATCACGGGTGTCTTCCCTTTTAAGGATTTTGCTCTATCATGTAGTAGCTTCCTCCTTTTGTTGTAGAGCTTGTTTATGGCTGGGGTCCACCAGACTGGACGCCTGCCTTTGGTACAAAGAGTCTCTGTTTTGTTTGGGATTGCCTGATCCATATTAGTTTTATGGTATGTGAGATGTGAACATCAAAGTGGAGATTATTATCTATTTCAATGCCCAGACGTTTGGTGTGGTTAGAAGGGGAGATGGTGGTGCCGTCCTTAGATGTTATGGTAAAGGAGAGGTTTTTTTTAATCTATTAGGGGTAAATAGTAGCAGTTTTGTCTTTTTGGGATTTAGAATTAGTTGGATACCTGATATCCATTTTTCTACTGAGTTAAAGGTATCTTGAGTGAGTGTATGTAGGGTGGTGGGAGATGAGGCGGAGCAGATCAGAGTTGAATCATCCACATATTGTATGAGTGTGGCATGTTGTGTAGAGCTATTGAGGTTATTTGTGAAAATAGAGAACAATAGCAGGCCCAGTATAGAGCCCCGTGGGACTCCTATGGTGGTTAGAAGTTGTGGAGTTAGAGTTCCTTTCCACTGGACTGATTGTTGCCTGTCAGATAGGTAGCTTCTGAACCAGGCTATAGTAGAGGAGGTGAAGGATAATGATGTTAGTGAGTCTAGTAGAATGGAGTGGGAGACCATATCAAATGCCTTTGAGAGGTCTAGGAAAAATGGCTGATACATATTTGTTATCATTCCTGTGAAGGTTTATATAATTAGTGAAGGATAGAAGGGCTGTGGTAGTGCTGTGATGTGGACGGAAACCATGTTGTGTGTTAGATAGTAGATTGTGTGTGTTAAGAAATGTCATCACTTGCAAGTGGATGCATTTCTCAAGAATTTTGGATAAGGGGCAAATGATGGCAATAGGTCGGTAGTTGGAGAATTCGTAAAAATTACCTCCCTTATGTAGAGGAATGATGTGAGATACTTTCCAGAGTTTGGGTATGTAGGATTCTAGTATGGAGCAGTTGATAAGGATGGAGACATGATATGATAGGGAGTCACTAGCCATTTTTAGGTATGCAGCAGGTATGTTATCAGCTGCCATTGTGGTTGGCTTTAGTTTTAGGAGGAGTTTTTTGATAGTTGAGGTGGGCACTGGTGATAGGCTAAAAGAGGGGGTGGTATGGGATAGGTTAGGTT
Organism: Protopterus annectens; assembly: GCF_019279795.1. Lineage (NCBI taxonomy): Eukaryota > Metazoa > Chordata > Ceratodontiformes > Protopteridae > Protopterus > Protopterus annectens. The sequence goes on along the minus strand of NC_056730.1, from coordinate 536,829,738 downwards.
GTGATTGAGGTAGACTGTTTTTGGTTATTTGACTGGACAGGGATAAGATGGATTTAGTAAAATGGTTATTAAATTGAGAAGTTATGTCTAGGGTATTGTTAGTAAATCTGGGTGCTGGAGTTGTGGTTTTGCCTGGCTTTAGTAGGGAGTTAATGGCGTGCCAGAATTTTTGTGGATTATTTGAATATTTCCTTTGGGTGCTAAGAAAATAGTTTTGTTTGTTTACCTTGGATTCAGCCTTGGCCTTGTTTCTAAGCTGTTGATAGTACTGCCTGGAGCTAGGGGTTTTGTTAGTTTTCCAGATTTTCCAGGCTTTATCTATAGCTTTTAGTAAGGCTCTGGTGTTCCTATTTAGCCAGGGTGCGTAGTTGGCTTTAACTCTGATCTTTCTGCTGGAAGCTAGACTGTTAAGGATGTTAGAGAAGGTAGTATTGAAGTAGTCTACTGCCTGGTCTAAGGAAGTGTCCGTAGTGGTTCCCAGTTGCAGTGGCTCAGGACAGTATTTCGGTATTGTGGGGTAAGGTTACGGTCATCTCATACAAATTTGTAGACTACTGGTTTGGGGTGATTGGAGTGTTTATGGAGTAGGAAGGTGGGGAGATGATCACTTAGGTCATCTGGGAGACAGCCTACTGTATAGTTACAGGCTGCCCAGTCAGTGTTAAGGTCTCCTAGTAGGATTGTTTCCTGTGGTAGATTGTCCTTTGTCCAGTGTAGGATGTCTTCTATTATGAGTGAGTTGTTGCCTGGAATTATGTAGCAGCATATTATATTGATCTTGGTGTTTCTTATGGATAGGACAGAAAATAGGACTTCAGCATTTTGAAAAGTGGGTGGTGTGGTGTGCAGGAGCTGGAGGTTAAGGGTATTTTTAAAGAGAATGGCTACTCCTCCTCCTTTTCCGTTTGTTCTATCAGATCTAAGTGTATTATACCCTGGGGGTAGAAAGTCTTCGTCTTGGATACTGGGTTTAAGCCAGGTCTCTGTAATGGTGAGTATATCAGGGTTGTAGTGGGCTATGAATGCATGTTGGTCTGTTAGTTTGTTGGTAATACTTCTTATGTTGAGATTTAGGATTAGCAGATCAGGTCTTATACAGGTGATAAAGTGTTGAAGGACGTCAAAGTAGGGTAAGTACAACTGCAGGGGGTAATGCAGCCAAGTCTGTTGTAGCTCTTGGTTTAGGCTTTAATGAAGAGAATTCTGAGCTAGATTAAGTTTAAATATTCAGAACCAGGAAACATTTAAATAACTTTTTTTCTCATGACAGAGATATCATCTATGCTTAGAACGCAATAAAAACACATTGAATCCTACTTTCTAAATGAAGCTTGTTAAATCATGTGTTATCTACAAGAAAAAAAGTCAAAGCCGGAAGTTAACGGTAAACATCCATAAGGAGGCGTGCTGAGATTTATACAGACAGTTGACCACACCAATGAAGATTAAACGCACATATCATGCCTGATTTATAGATCTCTCCAGGGAGTTTTTATAATTTATTACAAGCATCAAGACTAAAAAGGAAAACGTAGCATCACTATCCATGAAGGGACATGAGGATAGCATAGTTAATATGTGTCCATTTTGGTAAAAATTAGAAACAACTATGACTGGATAAATTTAGTTCTGGTCTGGGGAAAGTCCACTTCCAAGGGGCAACAAGAAAGGTAGCCACTTAATTTCTTTTTAGGCTAAAGTAATGGCAATAAAAGTCCTAGCACACAGATCGTTTGAGTAAAAGGTGTCTTCTTATCGGAAATTAGAGTTACTGCCATGTCAGCATTGATTTCAGTATCACGTTAGTTATTTTATTTATTTATTTGTTTTGAAAACTGCTCATCACAGAAATGGAAAATGTAACTATTTAGATGGGAGTTTTCTTTTGGAGGTGAGTTTGATTTGCAGTCCTTAACAGATAAATGTGGTTTTTGCAGACTGGCTATAAGATTGTATTTCTTATCTACATCTAGCATTAAAGACTATGGGCCTTTGTTTGTCATTTGGTTCATATTGCTTGAGAGGTACTGATGAAATTGTTTTGGATTACAGGTTCTGGTATAGTGGGCTTGATCAACCGCAGGACAACTGAACTTTAAATCTTTTCCTTTCACTATACAACACGTTATAGCTAGATATCTCAAAACTGCAGTTATACCTTAGTTGTAAAGTTCTTTCCTGACCTCATTAAAAGATTTCCTTTTTCCTTAATAGGTTTGGAGTAGTTTCTTATCTAGTAGAATCTTAACCTGACACTTCAAAAGTTAAATTTTCTTTGTTTCTATGGTAATGCCTGAAGAATGAGTTTACTTCTAGAATAGATATGGCTGGAAACCCTACAATATTTCAGAGTTTAGCAAGACAACTTTTCTCAAAGTGACACATTTCCTGTCGGAGGTCTTCAAAGAGAGATGAATGATAAAATGATGGATTAATCTCTAATGAACAAAATGAATAACAAAATGATAGTTTAATCCATAATGAACAGCAGGAATTTGCATTGAAGCTTGCATGTTTTTAACCAGACAAGTTCTATCTACCTAAAGCTAGGACATTTGATGCCCTTGTGCTGGTCAAAACTTTTCTCCATTAAGAGTTTATTAGCAAACCATAGCATACGCTGTATATGGCTGACAATGAACAGCAGTTAGAACCAAATATGGAACATCTGACTGATTCAGAATTAGGAAAGAAGTACATCAAGGCTGTATATTGTCACTCTATTTACTTAAGTAACATGTGTATTTGTGTCATACACTGGGTTAGATTAATCAGATGTTACAATAAAAATTACCAGGAGAGATATTAATAATCTTAGATATGCAGAGGATATTACTCGAACATTTAGAAGTAAGCCTATTGATGAAGGTGAAACTAGACCATTCATAGGTTCATAGGTTCATAGGTTCATACTAGGCTATCTGCCCTAGGGCATTTATAAGCCTAGCCAGAGTATGTTTGGCTTTCGCCACCCATTTTAAATTAATTTTGCTATGCCCTTTTTCGAGGTTAGTATACTGTGCCTCTGTCTAACAGTGACACAAAAGTGATACCCGGGGTAAACCTACGATCTCCCATCCACTCATCAAGATTCCTCTTGAAGAGAGTCAATGAGGGACTCTGCCTAACCTGGACTGGGATTTTATTCCAGAGTGAAGGGAGCCTCTGGGTTATGAATCTGTCCCTCTAGCATGTCCTATTTATTTCAGTGCTGAGGTTCAAGTCTCTCGAGCACGTAGCTCGATGGGATTTGGATTTTTTGAGGTGCAGCATGTCCCTTAATTCCGGGTTGGACATGCCTTTATACGTCAGGCATAGATTGCCTCTGAGCAGGTGGTATGCCACTGAGTAGAGCTGGAGTTTCTTTAACCGGGCAGCATATGGCATCTGTTTGAGCCCTTTGATCCTCTTGGTGAGGTACTTTTGGGGTCTTTCCAGTTGCTGCAGGTGTCTGGTAAGGTACATCCCAAAAGGGGCATTGTACTCAATTATGGGCCTGATGAGGGATGAGTAAAGAGGCACAATGACCTTCCCTGATCTAGATGTGAATCCCTTCATGATTAGGTGGGCTATATAAAATGTTTTTCTAACCACTTTGGCCACATGGTTGTCAAATGAGAGATTGCTATCAACTTGGGTCCCCAGGTCCCTAATTACTTCTTCTGTACTTAATGGATTACTACCTATGTGGTAATTTGTGGGCACTTTGTTTTTGCCAAAGGGGATGACTATACACTTTTTGGCATTTAGCTTGAGACCATGGGTCTGGCACCAGTTGTCTGTTTCTATGAGGCCCTTTTGGAGGATGCTTGTGTCGGCTGGAGAGTCGATTATGGCGCCCAGTTTGCAATCATCTGCGAACTTGGTCAGCCACAGTCCTTCCATGTTGGCCTGTACCTCCAAGAAATATATACCAAACAAGAGAGGTCCCAGGACTGAGCCTTGTGGGACGCCACTTGTAACTGGTTTGGAGTCTGACATGGCTCCAGCAATTCTAACCATGTGGGTTCTGTCCTTGAGCCAGTTTGCAACCCATCTAGTGACATAGGGGATTATATTTAAGCTGGTGAGCTTATCTATAATGCCCGAGTGGGGTATTGTATCGAAGGCTTTGCGAGGTCCAGGTAGGCTGTGTGGACCACCTTCCCTTCGTCAATGGCCTTGGTGATGGTTTCAAAGAAGTCGACCAGGTTTAAGAGGCAGGATCTACCCTTAACGAAGCCGAACTGGGTAGGATCCAGTGTCTATAGGTCCCCAGTATCATTATTTATGAGGTCCATGATGATCCTTTCCATAGCTTTGCAGAACAAGCTAGTCAGGCTTATGGGGGCGATAGTTTCCAGGGTCTGTTGAGGCACCACCTTTGTGGAGAGGGACCACTGTTGCTGTACGCCACTCTTTGGGTACATATCCTGTAGTAAGGCTGAGATTGAACAGTAGTTTTATGTTTGGGTTTAGCTCTTCTTGGAGTTCATGTAGGATGCAGCCCGGGACACCGTCTGGTCCCATTGATGCTGTGTTTTTTGCTTTGGAGAGGGTGGCTCTTACCTGACCATCTGAGATGTCAGGGGGGCAGCACTCTGCTGGGATAGATATTTGCCCTTTTGGTGGGGAGGAGGGGAGAAGTTTGCACTGAACCTGTCAGCTAGGATGTTGGCAATGTCTGTGTGTTCGGTGTATTTTTTGTCATTTTGGACAAATTCTGAGCATATCTGGAAATTCCCACCCAGGTTCCTAACATAACTAAAGAAAGCCTTGTGATTATCCTTAGTGTCCTGTGCAATTTGTCTCTCGAAGCTGGCCTTAGACGATTTTATGAGTGCCTGTAGTTTTTTGCTAATACTGATCAGAGATGCCTTTCCTTTTTGGGATTTTGCTCTATCATGTAGTAGCTTCCTCCTTCTATTGTATAGTTTGTTTATGGCTGGGGTCCACCAGACAGGATGTCTGCCTTTGGAGGATTGGGTCTTGGTTTTATTTGGGATTGCATGATCCATGCATTCCTGAAGGTGTTCATAGAATGCATTTATAAAGGATTCTGTGGTCTGGGCCATATTTTCCACAGGCCCAGGGGCTTTGAAGGATTCCACCTCGGTTTTGAGGAGTGTGAAATTTGCTTTAGAGAAGATTTTCACTGTGGTTTTCTGTGCAGGGTGTGGGGTTGGGATGTGAATATCCAGTTGGATTAGTTTATGGTCTGATCTTACCAGTGAGGGATACACTTCTGGTCTGGAGCATAGAGTCCCCATGTTGGTGATGATCAGGTCCAGTATGTTTTCCCCTCTTGTGGGAGTGGTAACAAGTTGTTCCATAGCATTTGAGTTTATGAATTCTAGGAACCTTTGGGCTAGGGTGTTGGTGCTAGAGTAATGCTCCCAGTCTATGTTTGTTCAAAAGCTGGCTTGTTGTTCAGAATAACAATTAATTAAATTAAATTCATGTTATAGGTTCATAGGTTCATAGGATGATACCAGTCTATTGGCCCAAAGGCCCTTATAAGCCTAGCCAAGAATTTCACCCATGTTCCCTCAAAGTCAGCACTTGTTTCCCCTGTCCAGCAGGGACACAGGTGGTATCCCAGGGGTGTATTTTCTATTTCCCATCCAGTTGTCTAGGTTCCTCTTAAAGAGAGGTAGCGAGGTACTCTGCTTGACATGGAGAGGGAGTCTATTCCACAGATGGGGGAGTCTTTGGGACACAAATCTATCCTGCCAACAAGTTCTGTTAATGTCATTGACCAGGTTAAGGCCTCGCGTGCATGTTGCACAAGTGAAGTTTGACTTGCAGATATGCAGCAACTCCATCAAGAGTAGCTCTGAGATGGCCTTGTATGCCAGACACAGATCACCTATGAGCAGTCTGTATGAGAATGAGTAGAGAGACAGGGCTTTTAGCCTATCTGTATAGGATAGGTGTTTGAGATCCTGGATTTTCCTGGTCAGGAATCTCTGTGGTCTCTCTAACTGCTGCATGTGCTTGGTAAGGTGCATGCTGAAGGGGGCATTGTACTCGATAATGGGTCTGATAAGGGAAGAGTACAAGGATGTTATGACCTCCTTGTTCCTGGATCTTTTAGGCCTATCAATTTTTTACAAATAGATAGAAAAGTATAGTCAGTGATAGATCTGTAACTAGCGAGGGCAGCCATGAAATTAAAAGATGCTTGCTTCTTGAAAGAAATTTAATGGCATATCTAGATAAGATTTCAAAGAGCAGAGACATCACATGGTTATCAAAGAAACAAATAGATGAAACTATTATTTTAACACATAGTTATAAAAAGTGGACTGTAATAAGGCTGTGCACTGCAAAATTGATGTTTTTGAACAGCAGTGTTAGATAAAACTTTTTAGAATTTCATAGACTAAAAGAAGATGAAATTAGTCAATATTAAAAAAGCAAAACCAGACTGTTCACTGTAAAGTCTAAAGACAAGATATACTTATGTTGAGAAATACTTATGTCGGGAACAACTAAAGTCAAAAACAGAAGGGGACATCAGACGCTAAGATGGATGGATGGCATTACTGATTTGGTAAATATAAATTTGCAAGAACTTGAAGAAGCACTTGTCGACAGACAGACCTGGTGTTCAAATGTCATTACGATCACAAAGAATCAAATAAATGATCAAATGACAACAGAGTTCCTGGCTATACCCATTTTTAATAGGCTATCCCTCTCTGCCCTTTGTGCAGACCCTAACTCACTGCAGCTTCTCCTTCATGACTCCATTTCTCCACCTTCTCATGCTTACTTAACTGCATTAGTAAAATAATGCCCCACCTTATTCTACATCCACCACTCTTTCTGTTAAATAAAACTTCCTTAAATCTAATCTGAAATATCACTCTGTACCAGGGGTGGGTAAATGGAAAAAAATTTACTCAGTTAATGCATTTAAATGTAATGATGTCATAAATACACATTTTCAACAGAAAGACTTTCATATTGATAATAATAAATAATCCTGTTTTCAATTGTTTACCAACGTACATAACTAAAAACAGACATGCTAACAATGGACTTGAAAGGGACACAATGCAACATTGTAAGAAAGAGGAGTAAATGTAATATTAATGTTGATAACCTGCTGAGTTAAGATATCAGTCAGTAAGGATAGTGGATATATTTGGGTCTAGTTACATACACTGCAGTTATTGAATATGACATGCATATACAGGGATGTATATGTGATAACTGGCTGTTGTGCTGTATCCTCCACTTCATCCTTTATAAACAAGGTATGACACATACAGTTGCTGTGTCATGCACAGCAGAAAAGGACATGTTTTACCATCTGTTGTCACTGGAAAACCACAGATCGGGTGGTGTATTACATTTACACATGTATTAGACCAGCATGTGTTTTATACTCATGTAAATCATAAACAGTAATATAATAGCACTCAAAATACCCAACTGACAAATAACAACAGGTCTGACAATACAGTAGTTCAATGTCTTCATTTCTAAATGGACTGTATCTCGAAGAAGCTAGAGATGATGGAAATGAAGTGCCTGAGAAGGGTGGTAGGATGCATACTGTGGGACAGATGAAGAAATGAGGACATAAGAGCAGAAGCCAAAGTAGCTCCAATTGCAGAAATTATCAAAGAGAACAGACTATGGTGGTTTGAACATATGCAGAAAAGCAGAAGACAATCTGGTGAGAAAGATTTGGGACAGACAGGAAGAATGTAAGAGGAAGCGAGGACATACAGCAAAGAAGTGGATGGATTGTGTGAAAGAAGATCTGTGACAGTCAGGCATGAGTACTGAAGAAGGCAGGAATGTGGCACTAAACTGAGAGAGTTGACAACAGTTAACATGATACCCTGACCTCATGCAGAAAAAAATCGGAAAAAGGGGGCTGATGATGATGAAGATGATGATGATGCATTTACTACATGATTATAATGGGCATGCCCCCAAGACTTTACAGAGAGCACTGCCATAACAGCATGTAAATAACACAAACACACAAGAAAGCATCCAAACACAGGCCCAATCATACTTTATGATTATCTGACATCATGGCATGCAGGAAAAGACATTGGGCCGGATTCACGAAACCTCCGTGTAAGACTTAATATGTCTTACTCGGAGGCTGCAGTTCAACGGTATGACGTCAGCATGCCATGCATATTCATGAGGGCATGCTGAATCATACCCAAGTCTAACACGGTCCATGTAGGAAAGTAGGGGGCGTGTCCGATTGCCAAGTACAGCAAAGGGACACGCCCCCAGAAGAGTCAAAGTCCTGAAAGTAAACACCCACGAGCAAGTCCGCTGAAATGTCAAGGAACACAACACCACACATCCCCACAGATTAAACCCTACTGAAAATATGTAAAATGTAAAAATAGCAGTTTCCTTTTTTTTTATTTATAACTTCCAAAATGTTTGCCCGCATTTGTGCTCGTTTGCGCGGGTATGCCCTTCGCTCAACCACAGTTAGCAGATATGACATTGAAAAGCATATAAGATCTACATATGCAAATCAAGCAAAGTAGCAATAGTGTAGCAGTACAGATGTAGCCCAAAGAATAGGTAGTCATGGTTCAAGCCCCACAACATCCCCCTCAATCTTTCTTTAAATAAGTATGAAACAATTCCCCGATATATATAAATTTAATTTAAGTAAAATGTAATGAAATGGCCCATGTATTTCTGAACAAAATCTATATTATGTATATATAAAAAGGATCATAATTGCCCGTAGCTGAGCAGTGCTTTAACAAGCTTAATATGAGTGCCTGTAGCTGAGCAGTGCTTTAACAAGCTCAATGAGTGCCCGTAGCTGGGCAGTGCTTTACACAGCTTAATATGAGTGCTTATGGCTAAATAACCCGTTACCCAGCGTAAGCCGTTTGTGCAGAGGTGCGCAGCGCGCCAACCAGCTTACTGTCAGGCAATGTTGGGCAAGCTGTAGCAAAGTTGCTTTTACACAGGCACACCTACTAGCCTGTCTAAATAAAAAAGCAATGGCAAGGATCAAACCCGGGATACTGTGCACCATAGCCAAAGTACTGAACCACTAAGCCATGACAGTTGTACTGAGAAATACAGTATTACCATACATATAGGAATGAATGAAAATATAACCATGACAAAGCAGGTTTGCTGTAGGCAGAGAAATATCCAAAATGGCCAATCACAGATAAGTGCAGGAAAACCAGCATATATAAGCCCCATAGGCGGGAATACACACCATAACTGATTGTGGTACCCATTTGCAGTCAGGATGGCAGGTGCAGGAGAGGGAAATCGCTTTAGAGCACAAAGGTGGGGTGTTGAGGAGTCAAAATATATGGTTTGGCTCCTAGTCCATGATCATGAAGTGCAACTCATGCAGGGCCAAGTTCACTGGGGAGCGTATAAGGCAGAGGCGTGGAACCGGTTGGCACATGATCTCACCAGTGCCACAGGCATTCCAAGGACTGGTGAACAGGTCCATCACCCCCATGCGGACCTGAAGCGACAAAAGGAGGACCAACTGAACCGATGGATCCAGGAGGCCTTCCAAATGATCAATGCCCCACTACTAAGTATCCATGTAATTAAGTATGAAGAAATGCTATCCTAGCCTATAATATGGATAGGTATGGTACAATATTCTTTCATTTATATTACAGCTGCAGGTGTTCGTTCCACGAATCGGCAAGCCTATGCTGATAGGCTGGCAAGGTTGCGCCACCAGGCAGGTTAGTAATTATTCTGCGGGTATTGTTATAGAATATAAGTGGGACAGCTTGTAAAAGAGTTCAGTGTTGTAACCCAGTAATAAAGGTGAAATAAGCCTAGAAAAAAGATTCTGCTGGTATTGTAAGATTAGATAAGTGGTACAGCCTGGAAAAGTGTATTGCAATCCAGTAATAGAGATTAAACAAGTCTCAACTAGAGTTTCTACCTGTATTGTAATATCAGATAACTGCTTCAGCCTGAAAATGAGTGTTGTAATCAATCAACAAAGGATAGACAAGTGTTGAATACATACCTGTAAATTCTGCCATATGAAATAAGTGACCCAGTAATAAATGTTAATAAAGCCTAGAATTAAATACCATCCTGAAATGTAAATATAAAATAAGTGAGAGAGTGTGAGAAAGAGAGTTTGAAGCTACCAAGAAAGCTGTAATAAGTCTGGAATAAGGGTATACTGCATTCACTACATAATGAAATGAATGAGACAGCCACAACCAAAGAGTGAAATGTCTTTAATAAAGTACAGAACCTGGACTGTGTCAGTCCCACAATTTGGATATGTTGCTGTACCCTTGCATTAAGAAGATAGAATGGTTGTATGAAATGCTGAACATCCACAGTTGTCTAGACCCATATAAATCAAATGTAGCAGGATGCTTTACCTGAACACAGCCAGATATGAACATATATGAATAAAAATGGAATGTATATTAATGTAGCAGTAACATCCCCATCATCAACATTCTTAAGGTTACATACAGGAAACTGTACTAATACATGTAGGGTATATATATCTGCATCTACTAGGAATGTACAGTATATGTATAGGTAGTTTATGTTGTTAATGTAATATTTCTCACCCTACCCTATTTTCACAAATTATGCCATTCCACACCAAACTGGGTATGTGTATTCACAATTAATTCCCATGGACATTTGTCCTGTTGGTTTATACATATCTGCATGTACGTTGATGCATGTGCCCTGTTCACATATCCAAACCTGATGGCCTGTTGCCACCAATCAACCATGCATGCTGTTGGAATGTCCACTGTTGTTCTAAATATGCATGTGTTATACTTGCTGCTCAATGTTCAGAATTCATGTGTGTTTGGTTAATGGGAATACTGATGCATGCTGTTACAACTAATTTTGAATGGTGTTGTTTGTTACTAACCCAAAATACCATAAAATACTGCTAAACATAGGACAACAGGGAAGGCGGTTTCCAGCGGACCCACCTCTCCCACCTCAGCTGGTGAGTGCACCTGGCACCAATGCCCAGGCCAGGACCTCCTCCTCCGGTGGCCCTGTGCCACCTTCAGGTGGAAGCGCTGCAGGGGATGGGGCTCGTCCCCCCTCTGCAAGCGTGGCTGGAGGAGAGCCTCTACTCACCCTCCATAGGGTCCGGTCTGTGGAACGTAGTGAGATCAGGCATTCTGTGACTGATCCCCTACGCCTGCTTGAGGCAAGAGTGGCACAACTCACGGGTGTGCCTGCCAGTCCTATCCAGACCCCACCACAGCCCCGACCTGGGCTGTGAAGGCGCAGTGGTAACTGCCAATGGGTGGAGATCTCAGTTCCACTGTTGCCATCTGTGGTCTCATGGGCTTGTGATATCCAAACATCCATCCATGTCAATTGTGTGTACCCCCCACATGTATCATACTCCATCCCTGTATGCGTCTTGTTTGTCTTGTCTGTTAACCACCCCAACCTACCTTCCCAAATTTACCTACTTCCTGTACCTCACATTCCACTCTCACCTGAAAAAAAATAAAAAAAAGGGCACTCTGTTCCCACAAAAAAATGATGCCCCATACATAGCTGCCCATTTCGCATACATGTCTGCTGGACATGTAAACTGATAATTACAACTGGCTGTACAACATATTTTGTTGTCCTCACCCCTCTCTCAGGGGTGGAAGGTGTCAAATCTCACTCTAAATTTCTAACATATGCACAGCTGTTGCTGGTAAAGAATTGGGCAGCTATGGGCCTTCCCTACATCCTTACTGCACATCCAGAGCTTGTTTTCCTACTGTCCTACCCTCTTTGTGCCCCCTTTTTCACCACTTTCCTATTTCCCCATTTTCTTTTCTTTAAAAGAAAATAGCACGGGTGTTAGCGGGAGTAAGCACTTTTAAGCAGTAGTCAGCAGGTGTGCGCTTAGCTAAGCGTAGATAAGCGTAGCTAAGCATCGCACAAGCCCATGCAAACCCACTTACAACTGCTTAAAAGTGCCTTAGTCACTCTGTATGACAAGGCCTGTAGTCTGCTCATCAGCAAAATAAAATATCCCTGTCAGTCTCAAACCAGGACCTTGGAAACACTAGACTGCATGAATTGCCACTCAGCCGCAGTAGATATACATGAACTTGGTGCTGAAAGAAATATATCATGAAATACAAGGAGTGAATGTAAAGGGAAAATAGGAAGGCCATTACACAAAGCTTGTTCTGTGTATCTTTACTGGCAATTCTTGTGGAATTGCATTACATTAGTGTGATAAGAGAAACAGCCATGCTAGTAGGTAATAATGTTACAGTAGCACCTTACAAACCCCACCCAGTATCAGAGCAGGATAAATGCCGCCATATTTGAATAGGTAAGAGGCCAGACCTCCAAACTGTGACTGATTTACAGGGATGTCCCTGATTTGCAAACAAATGTTACCTGCGCCCCACTGACTTCCTGTGAAATGTTCTCACAGTAGGCAGAAAGGTGGGGATCCCACGTAATGGTAACTGTCAATAAGTTACAGTAGACACTACTTGCATGTCAGAAATGGTGTAGTAATACATATGCTCAAAATACTCCACAGTCACAACTGCAGAATATCTGAAATATATCACAGGTGTATCCCACTGATATGTACCTTTCCCTGAGGCTGGTCAAATATATACCTGAGAGTATCTGAGGCCTGGAAGTGTCAGAAACACACAGGCATATCAGCCTGTCTGCTGTTAAACACTGTGCGAATAGCTGTAGAATTACTTCCATAAGCATGCCCTTATGTAGGAGTACTACACAGAAATATCAAAGGATGTAGCCATCTAACATACTAATGACAGTATAGCAGTTCACAAGCACTGCATGTGCCTGATATTCGTAATTGTTAGTACAATATACTTAGTTGTCCTCACTCCTCTCTCAGGGGTGGAAGGTTTCAAATGTCATAGCAAATGTCAAACATATGTACAGCTATTGCAGTTAAAGAAATATGCAGCTATGGACCTTCCCTACACCCAGCCTGCACATCCCAAGCTGGTGTCCCGACTGACTTCCTGCTTAAAAGTGCCTTATTCACTCTGTATGACAAGGCCCCAGTACTGCTCAGCAGCAAAATAAAATAACTTTGTAAGTATCACACTCCAGACCTTGGGCTCACTAGACTGCATGAAGTACCACCAAGCCACAGCAAACATATAAGAACTTAGTGCTGAAAGAAATATATCATGCATTACAAGGGGTGAATGTAAATGGAAAGTAGGAAAGCCATAGCAACACATTCCAGTAAAGACAAATATCAGGCATTCAAGGAGTGAATGTACAGGGAAAATAGAAAAGCCATAGCAACACATTGCAAGAACCACTGTTGTATGCCAGTTAATCCACAAATCCCACAGGAAAGTACATACTCCCATGGAAACAGTGTTAGCATTAGCAAGTGTGAGTTAACATACACACTGAGAAGAGTGCACTGGAAGAAGCAACAGTCAGGTTTCAGTACAACATGCATTTCAGTGGCTGCAACACAGCCTCAGATATGAGAAATATACCAACCTTCTGACTAACACAACAGTGTCCATAGCAAATCAGCATGGTCCCCACCTTGCAAAACTGAAAGGCCTACACCCACCTAACCTATCATTTTATAGCAGTGTCCTGAAATCACAGTGAGAACTGCAATTTCCACACAGAAGGCTGCATGCAATTACTAAATGCTGGCCACCAACTGGTGCAGAGGTCTTCACATGCACATGTGCAGATACCTACAAAAGCAGCCTGTACTGCCAGTCAGAGAGAGAGAGAGAGCGAAAGAGAGAGAGAGAGAGACCAAAAAAACAGCCAGCAACAGGCCAGCAAGCAAGCCAAAAGAAAAAAGCTGTCAGAGACAAAGGTAATGTAAACTACTACATAATCTAATAATCTACATACTGTGAACCCTCCATATGTGTTAGCAGTCTGTATCTATATGTATATGCAGATGTGCACAGGGCAAGGGACATACTGCAACTGTTAGGGAAGGCTGGACATACATATGTAATTGAAGGTTGCTGTGTGCACATATCAATATAGGTTGTAGTATGTGGCATTGAAAACAGCATGCAGTGCGGGTATATGTCATGTGGTGGTGAACGTCTGTGGAACTGAGCCAGTGAGGCCTGCTACAGCTATATGGCCTGAGGACAGCATAATGCATTCTGCACAACACTGTGCAATATCATTACAGAATGGTATGTCTCACAACTGTTTCAGAAGTGATATTCCCACCATGAAAGGTGGGCAGTCTATGTGCCTACATGTGCATGTATATGTACAGCAATGGATGTTTAGAAGTGTGTATGTATATATATATCTATATATATATATATATATATATATATATATATATATATATATATATATATATATATATATATATATATATATATATATATATATATATAAACATAGATAGAAAGGTATGTATAGATAGATAGAGATATATAGATAGATAGATAGATAGATAGATAGATAGATATAATATGTATATACATATAGATATAATAGATACATACATATATAGATATATATGTAGATAAACATATATACAGATAGATATGAATGTCTATAGATATGTATATATATATATATATATATATAAATATCAACATATTACTATAGATAAACATATCTATAAGTATATATGTATATACAGATATACAGATAGATATACAGATAGATATGAATGTCTATAGATATGTATATATATATATATATATATATATATATATATATATATATATATATATATATATATATATATGGTTATATAGAGCGGTGTGTGTATATATATATATATATATATATATATATAGATATAGATATATATATATATGTATATATATATATATATATATATATATATATATATATATATATATATATATATATATATATATATATATAAAGAGAGAGTGAGAGAGGGGGAAATGGGGGCAGATGTACTGCAACAGGTGCCTGGTGACCAAGGAATGGACTGAACACCAGTGTTGATACTGCAGTACCATACCCCATTCCAAAACATGTTACCCACTAACTACCACATAGGTGGTTGCTTGCCTACCACTGGAGGTGTCAGAAGGGAACATGGGACGCAGGCATAAAATAGCCTCCCCTTTGATATCCAAAGTGGCACATTAGTCTTGTAATCCCTGTACATGGTACATGTCATCACAAAAGGTGTGTCAGCTAGGGAAATGTAAGTCAGTGTGCCTCTCTACACCTCACAATGTCCTATGCAGTATGTACCTCCCATGAGAACTACAGCAAGTGGAAAGGCCACAGACATACCTAACAAAGACTGATAATGCCCTCAAACACATTCCCTATGCAGACTGACTGACAAAACCACAGCTAGAGTGCCTTGCATACTTCCTACACAGAGGTTACCACTGCTGGACATACAGAGTTATGTCACACCCATACCAGTCGGCCAACCACCATGCCAACACCTCACAATCCGGCCAGCCTACATGACCTAGGGCCCTAATCCTTGTCACCGCACTAAACAGCACATGCTGGAGGTACAGGTTTCTATACACAAATATGCCATACCCTGGACTAAACCACCCAGCATTAACAAACAAGGCTCCTTATTAGTAGATGTCATACATACCTCTGATGAATGTTATGGAGATATGTAATATGCCCTGTGAGTCACCTCTGTGTAACCGTTTCACAGGAGCAAGTAAAATCACATTGCATGTGTCCCAAAGGGCAGGGTAGCATATGGCTAGGCTGCCCTAGGCCCAGGGCCAATAGCATAGTACCTACATATGACACAATGCACACACATATGTACTCAGTGCAATACCAGCTATGTGAGGTTGAATGAGTGTGACACTGACTGTGTGCAAGGTCTGTAAAGGTGTGATAGCTTAGCATGAGTTTGTGTCTGTCATGGTAGTTTGTGTCGTAGGTGTGAGGCCAGAGAAAGATGTGTCAGTTATCGGGATGCAAACATAGTAGATTGGCATATGTTGTACTGTAGTTCCCTGTGTTTGACTGTGGTGTCCCATCGTAGGCAGAAGCAATACATGTATGCTCAGTAAGTGGTACTACTGTTGAATCTAGCTCACATATGAACTGTTGTACTACCTGAAGTTGTAGGCCTAAACACTACAGTATGGTGTATGTTCACATTCCCTGGTAACACTGTCTGGTGTGTTTCCTGTAGTCTGCACAGATTACATACCTCATGCATAAGCATCTGTAAGTAGGGGCACACAGTACTATAAGGTACACAGTTAATGCTCATCTGTGTCGTCATACATTTGTGTGTTGTATGTATGTGTAATGTGTGTGTAATGATGCCTGTACCATGGCCAAAATCACATGTGTATTAAAGGGTATGTGTGTGTACCTGGCAGCATGTATACTCTGTGACAGCAGTATGCTGGCTATATTAACAACTGTGCACATATGTCAGGTAGGGGTATGGCATCAAAGACTAGGGTGGATTACCATTTAAACTGTAAATGTGCATTGCATTCATTGCATGGCATGACAATATTCTTCATCCATTAGCTTGATACATACCCCCAGTGTGAGGTTGTGCATTGTATCCCAAACAGTGTGCCGAATGCTGGTGTATACTAGTTTGTTGTATTGAGTGTGGCAGGCACTGTCAGACAGTTGTGGGCTGAGCACTGATATGTGGTATCGAACATATGTATCCCCTGATAGACAGACAGATGCTATATATGGCAGTTAAGTGATATCAGTACATTAGAATATTAAGTGTGCCACATGACTTGCTCACATATATTTCTTTTCCTTCCAGGGTGATGGTGCATCAGCGTAACCCACCTTATACAGCAGCAGAGAATCAGGAGATCCACTAGAGCCTGGTTCAGAATTTCTCTGTGCTGTTTTCCAGGACCAGCCAGAACCAGCATGAGAGGGCTGCACTGTGGCAAGATCTTGTCCATCGGGTAAATGGCATAGGCATGCATAACCGGACATATGAGCAGGTACGCCATCACTTCAGTGATTTAATTAGACATGTCCGGCAGCATGCGTCTGATATCCACAGACAACAGCTTGCCACAGGTGGTGGGGTACCTATCCACCCCCCCCCCCTCACCAGTGTGAAGGAGCACCTTCTAAGTGTTGTGGCTCCAGGCCAACAACAACAACAACATCCACAAACATGTGTCACCATGGAGGCTGGAGCCACCCAGCATGTTGAAATGGAGTGTGCAGGTAACATGCCATATCTGTAGTTGACTGTTCTCTGTACTGGTAGTTTATGCGTGTGTGAGATATGTACTGTGTGTGTAACTGTTAACCTGCCTATTCTTCTGCAAGATTGATATTGCGAGCATAATCTGTACACCTGTGAAAGCCACCTGTTGTACTACTGTACTTTATCATACTCACAGTATCAATGGCACAGTTGTGGCCACTGGCAATCACTGTCATATTTTAGCAGGTCCCTCTGGAGTGACAGCAAGGCAGCCATTCCATGCTGGTGAGTGTGTAATAACAATAATATTGATAATGACATATGCATGTCATATGGAGGTGTAGTGTGTGCACATGTAACACCTATGCATAATGCATGCTGTGCATGTTTGCTGTGAGACTATGCATATCCCATTATTCTCAGTAGCTGCCTCATCACATCCAATGCACAGAGCATGACACACATGTGTGGCAACACAGTACTGAACATTGTATAGGCATACCTGATACACATGTACACAACACACACATGTTTGGCATTCACACTACACCTTAGCCTGCTACACATGTCCAATTATGACACCAGCTGTATGGCCACCCTTCAGTACCCCGCTTATCCTCTACACAGCACACATAATATACCTGAGGGGTAGAGGCCTACCATGTCTTTGTGCAACAGTCTTGAACAAATAATACATTCATGTTAGGCAATGCTCACTATTGGCCACCTTACACACCCATGTAACAAGTGGCTGTGTAATTGTGGATGTAGTCATGTTACTGCACTTCAGGTACAGCATGCTTGCTGCCTGTCTGGCACACATTATTATTGTTGACTGACCATAAGAAGCATGTTGATCATGGCTCACGTTAGTACACCACATCCAGTTCCACTGACCACAAAAGTACACATAGCAGTTATTGCATAGCACCGACATGTGCTGTGTGTGTGTATGTGTGTGTGTGTGTGTGTGTGTGTGTGTGTGTGTGTGTGTGTGTGTGCAAATATATGCACCCACAGCTTGTAACACTTGCACAACATTGTTATGTCCTTGTACACATTGTGTCCCAGGGTGGAGACAATCACTGAACAACTACACACAACCATCAAGTACACGTATACTGTTATTAACAAGGGCTGTCTACACTTGCACTGCATGTTCCTGTGCAACACATAATCTGCATGCTGACACATGTGCAGTGATGTTTTTCCTTGTGATACTGTCACCCACCCTCAAACAGTATTGTGTATGTGTTGGATTGCAGGAGTGTCTGTGTTTGTATCTGCTGTACTGAGGAGTGTGCCTGTGTGCCTGTGAACTTGTGTGCATGTGTGCATGTGTGCCTGTGTGCTTGAGGGCATGTGTGCATGGGCGCCTGTGTGCATGTGCGCCTGTGCGCCTGTGGGCATGTGTGCATGTGTGCATGTGCACCTGTGTGCATGTGTGCATGTGTACATGTGTGCCTGTGTGCAGGTGTGCATGAGTGCATGTGTGCATGTGTGCATGTGCGCATGTGCGCCTGTGTGCATGTGTGCATGTCTGCCTGTGTGCATGTGCGCCTGCGTGCATGTGTGCATGTGTGCTAACATCGTGTACACATTTGTAAACTGTGTTTCCTATCTTCCTCTCACAGGTTCTGATGTTGCTCTGGTGGAGTGTAGCAGGGAACCTGAAGCCACTGCTGGGGATAGTGATGATGATGATACATGTGTAATGGCACAGGGAGGTGTGACAGGGTCTGTCGCTGGCCAGCCAATCGACACTACACAGCAGTCAACCCCATCAATGCGCACAGTCATCCTGCCGATACATCCATTGTCACCAATGTCCTTAGCTGAGGGATAGCATACAGTAAGAATTGACCAGGGTAGTGTGGTATCATTGGCACATGCATCCCCTCACAGCAGCCATGGCCAGATTCCTGACATGGTACCACACAGGCAGATGTCCAGGGGTTCTCGTGGGAGCATCCGTGGTCGTACTGCCCCTGTCAGACATGCCCACAGAGGTCTTTCAACGTCAGCTATGTTCCAGGCTGTAATGCAGGCACGTATGGAGCGGTACACCAGGCAGGGTCTGAGGGAGCTTAGAGCACATGGTACCACAGAGGCAGATGTCCAGGGGTTCTCGTGGGAGCATCCGTGGTCGTACTGCCCCTGTCAGACATGCCCACAGAGGTCTTTCAACGTCAGCTATGTTCCAGGCTGTAATGCAGGCACGTATGGAGCGGTACACCAGGCAGGGTCTGAGGGAGCTTAGAGCACATCGCACCACTATGAATGACACTATGCATGACATTGCGGCTGCCATCCGTAATATCAGCGAGGTCATTGATAGACATTGGGGGGACACATTAGATCTTTTCCACAACTACATGTCCAGGAGCCAGGACAGTGCAGGATGGTTGAGGTGTCGACGTGGACATATGCCAGCAACATCATCAGCTGGCAGTCGTCACAGACAACAACAAACCTGCAGACACTCCCATAGTGCCAGTACCAGCCCCAGCAATGATGGGTCTGTGCTGTCATTACACTGTCCTAGAAGAGCATGTGCATGTGGCTCTGGACAGTCCCAGCAGGGACATGTGTCCAGTCAACAACCCACTGCTTCTGATGACAGTACCCAGTCTGGCTTAGTACCTGATACTGTCCGTAGCACCCCTACCAGGCACAGGTACAGTGTCCGTGGCCAGAGACAGTGATCTGTATGACCTGGCTGGTACAGTCTGTGGCTGTCCACAAACGCCCGTATATGGCAGCCACGTTGTGGAACTGTGTGCAAGCATACAGACACACATAATGCTAACACCTAGGGCTAACACATACACACACACATCGCATCAACATCGCCCCATGTTGTACTGTTGTCCCTCACTAACACACACACACATACATGTCGATTGGCTGTGTCAATGGCAGACTCTGGCAAACCAAGTACACACCCTGTGCATATGATGAAACTGTTCCATCTCCTGCCATCTGTAACATTGATGCAGGAGAGCATGGTGCTGATGCACAGGGTGACTACATAGCACTGTAGTAATAGTATAATGTTGTTCACAGTACAGTGTAATTATATCTTTGTGGGTATATTCGAGCATGCATGATGCATTAACTATGATTGTCATTGTAGTTTTGTATACACCAGTGTTAATTCCCAAAGTGTACTGTCTGCACATGTGCCACATGGCTGTTGTGTGTACCTGTGCCTGCATGTGTTGGGGTGTGGACAATACATGCGTGATGTTTGCAGCACAGAGTTGCAGGTGTACATTTGTGAACATGGTTAGCATGGAACATGACAAGGTTTGACAGTATGCTGTGGGTGATACGGTTTCCATATGTCAATGGTCTGCATTCTGGTACTATACACAGCCTACATAGCCTGACATTCCCTGGTCATTACATGATGTCTCCTCAACTGATACACAGATGTAGGAACCTGGTGTCAGTGATATCCCTGCAGTACTACACTATACCAGTAGCCATTCTTACTGAGCCCCACACATCCCTGGGAACAATACTCTTTGGCATATAGCAGTCTCACGTACATGTCAACACACTACAGATATGTCCATCCACAACTGCAAATGCATACAGTGGCCTACAATGCATTCTACACATGACAAACCTAACCATCACAAGGGTATCATACAGACAGATACCTGTTGTCCAAGCCATGACATATTGCTGTAACACAACTGTAGCATTGTCATTGGCATGTAGTTAACATAGTATTCCAGCAATACCATGTAAGTGGTAGCACCCATCACGTAGAACGGGTAATGGTGTGTACATGTGGACAAGTGTTATCTTGTCTATCCTGTGATATTCACATTTCCAAAGGTATTCTGCAGTCCCTCGGTGTATCACCTAAGCAAGACAGTGTCTGTATGCATATCGGCAACAGTTGCCATACACCTACACTGGATGTCCATCACTCACAGACTTTGCTGTGTTTTAACATGTTTGACATACACTCCAGACATGAACCCTCACCCACATTAATCTGTCAAAGCTTTCATGGGTGTGTGTCACATAGTTGGCCTAGGACACATGTCACTGCAGTAGCCTGCATTGTCACCAACATACATGTATGGTCTAAGGTCTGGTAAGCTGCGGCACATGCTGGCAGAGATAACAACTGTAATCATATGAGGCAGGCTTCACACATAGGAACTATTAAAGGTCACAGGTACATATCTGTATGTGGCACACACATACCTGATGCGTGCATGGAAATGACTGTTATAATAATATGTCATACAATAATAAAAGCAAAATACACAACACATTGTGTTACGAACACACACATGTCATTTGTAGGATTCAATCCCCTACCTATGTTATGATATTTGACAGAGATGCATTAGCACAGTGCGCTATTCGCATTACTGAATGATTTCTCTTCTCCTGCTGTATTTATAGGGTGCTGACATCATCAGTCTTTCCAAAGAGAAATGTACATCTTTTAGTGTGTTATCCCAGTCTTCAAAAAGGCCATTCCTTTCACAGAGAATTGCATACATACACACTCCCCTGCTATCTCACACACACACAGTGTTTTCAGGATTCAAACCCCTACCTAACTATGTTATGATACTTGAGAAAGACGCATTAGCGCAGCACGCTATTGGCATTACTGAATGAGTTCCCTTCTCCTGCTGTATTTATAGGGTGCTGACATCATCAGTCTTTTCAAAGAGGAATGTACATCTTTTAGAGTGTTATCCCAGTCTTCAAAAAGGCCATTCCTTTCACAGAGAATTGCATAGATACACACCCTTCTACTACCACACACACACAGCATTTGCAGGATTCAAATCCTTCCCGAACTATGTTATGATACTTGAGAGAGACGCATTAGCGCAGGGCGCTATTCGCATTACTGGATGACTTATCTTCTCCTGCTGTACTTATAGGGTGCTGACATCATCAGTCTTTCCAAAGAGGAATGTACATCTTTTACTATCCCTCAGTATGGGGGATAACAATATCTGTGCATTAACAGACACCTAGTTCAGGGTCACATATGCACACTGGCACTGCCAGGTTATGTTCTATACCATGCCTCGTGACCACAGGACTTGTAACACACAACACAAGTAGGGGGTGTATCCATATACATCACAGATACACACACCTCTGGGTTGGTACCACTTCACTAAGCATGACAGGCCATACATATACAACTACCATTGTGCAAAACTGCCTTTTGGTTTGGTGTGTAGTTCAGACCACCCCCACCCCATACCCAGGAACCACACCCGGCTTTCCTGGGATCAGTGTAGGATATGAAGGTCTTCACACACACCATTATAGTGGTTGACTTCAGGTACACAAATATTGACTGGGGATACTACTCAGGCCCTCAACAACATCACCCTACAGCCACTACAATTTGTGGATCCATGTGCTATGGCACAACCAGTCACCACACCCACAAGGGGGAACACATATTGGACCTGGTCATCACCAACATGGGGACTCTATGTTCCACACCAGAGGTAGAACCCTCATTGTTAAGATCAGACCATAAACAACTTTCCCTGGACATCCATATCCCGTCCCCACCCCCAGCCAAGGAAATCACTGTAAAGAATTTCTCAAAAGCAGACTTTGCACTTGTGAAGACTGGGGTGGAATACTTCAAAGGCCCCCTGCTGGAGGATAATACAGCCCAATCTGCAGAATCCTTTACAAATGCATTGTGTGAGCACCTGCAGGAATGCATTGATCATGCTATCCCAAATAAAACCATGACTCCTCCAAAACAGGAGACCTGTCTGGTTGACCCCGGCCATATATAAGCTGTACAACAGAAGGCGGACGCTACTACATAACAGAGCAATATCCCACAGAGGGAGGACATCTCTGAACAGTATTGGCAAGACACTTCAATCCCTCATATAATCATCACTTGCACATTTTGTCAGTGAAATTGACCAGACACTACAGATAATCACAAGGCCTTCTTTAGTTATGTCAGGAATATGTGTGGAAACATCACAGATATGCTCTGAATTGTTGCATAGCAGCACAAAATATGCAAAACCTACAGACATAGCCTACACTCTGGCAGACAGAGTCTGCACAAATGCCCCCCCTTACCCCCCAAGGGTACAGATGCCCATCCCAAATGAATGTAATCTCCCTGACATCGCAGATGCACAGGTGAAAGGTGCCCTCTCCACAGCAAATAACACTGCATATGTATGGGACCGGACGGTGTCCCAGGCTGTGTCCTACATGAGTTCTGAGTAGAACTGAACACTCACATTAAGTCACTGTTCCAACTTAGTCTTACTACAGGATATGTACCCTGAGAATGGCATACAGATACAGTGCTCCCACTCCACAAAGGTGGTGCCACAACGGACCACAGGAACTATCACTGCATAAGCCTGACTAGTGTGGTAGACAAAGCTATGGAGCGTATTATCATGGAAGTCATAATCAAAAACATTGTGAGCCTCCAGACAGTGGATCATACACAATTCGGCTTTGTTAAGGGTAGATCTTGCATCTTACACATAGTTCATATCTTTGAAATGGTTACTGAAGCCATGGATGAGGGCAAGGTAGTTCACACAGTCTACCTGTACCTTGCAGAAGCCTGCAACACCATACCCCATTCAGGCATCATACATATGCTTACCATCTTAAATAACAACCTCTATATCACTAGATGTGTTGCTATCTACCTCAGGGATGGAACCCACATGGTCAGAATTGCAGGTGCCATGTCCAGTTCCAGACCAGTTACAACTGGTCTTTCACTGGGCTCAGTTGTGGGACCTGTCCTGTTCAGTATGTACTTCTCTGAGGTTCAGACTATCTCGGAGGGATTATGTCTAACAGATGACTGCTAACCGGGGGCCATAAGCAACACTGCAGCTGACACATGCTTCCTCCATAAGGATCTCACAGAGATGGATGCTTGTTGCCAGAGCCATGGCCTTGTGCTAAATGCTAAGACATGCATAGTCATCCCCTTTGGGGAAAACAAGGTGCACACAAATCACCACATAAGTGGTAATCCATTAAGTACAGAAGATGTATTTACAGATTTGGGGACCAACATAGATCGTAACCTCTCCTTTGCTAATCACATTGACAGAGTCATTGCAAAGACCTTCATATAGGCCTCCTTATCACATGGGGTTTGCATGTAGATCATGGGAGGTTATTGTGGCCCTCTACTAGTCACTCATCAGGCCCATGTTTGACTACAATGGCCCTTTTGGGGTGTAGCTTACCCAACACCTGCAGCAACTACAGTGTCCACAACAGTACCTCCCCAAGAGGATCATGGCCTACACACAGATGTCCTATGCAGCTCAACTAAAGGATCTCCAGCTCTACTCAGTTGCTTAATACCTACTCAGAGGTAATCTATGCCTGACTTACACAGCCATGTCAAACCCAGAAGTAATGGACATGCTCCATCTCATAACATCCAAGACCCTTAGAGCTACACATTCCAGGGACTTAACCCTCAGCACAAAACTAAATAGGACATGCTGCAGGGGCAGATTCATTACCCAGAGGCTCCCCTCACTCTGGAAATGAATCCCAATTAAAGTTAGACATAGCTCCTCACCAACCCTCTTCCAGCAAAATCCAGCCGCATGGATGGGAAATTGCATATTCACCCCTGGGATCTCCACTGTGTCCCTGCTTGACAGAGGCACAGCAAACTAACCTTAAAGGGTGCCTTCTGTGACCTACTTTACAGAGGCACAGTAGGCTACTCTACTGGGGAGGCGGACGCCAAATACACTCTGCCTAGGCTTATGAATTCCCTAGGGCAGGCAGCCTAGCATCGACCTCTGCACCTATGTTTGGGAATGCACAATATTTGTTGCTGATACTGTTTGCAGGTCTGTATTGCCATAGCTTTCCCAGTTTCTATGAACAACTTGTGTATCTGCGTAACATGTTTGATCATGACAGGGTTCCAGTATATTAATATATGTGTCTGTTGTCATTTAACTGTGTGCACAGGGCAGATTTCTGGATCGTGGGAGGTTCCTGGCTTAACACATACAACTGCCAGATATGTGTGGCCGACTGCTATACTCAGACATGGCCTAAGTGTGTGAGCATGCCCAGTTCAGGCTTTCCATGGTTTGTTGCCTGACATATGTCTTATTTATCCAAGTGTGTGAACATGCCCAGTGTGACCTTTCCATATGTTGTGATCTGAAGTCCACTACATATGTGGCTGTGTGTGAACATGACCAATATTGACATTTATACTGTGTGTGTTGGAAGTCATATTGTGTTCTTACTGCCAGACTCCTTTGTGTCATAACACAACAGGGATTGTGCTGTGCCTGCATTGTTTCCATGGGATAGTTTGCAAAGACTTGTCAACATTCTTTCATACTGGCTGAACACTGCAATACTGTCATGGTGTACTGGTCCAGTACTTTCACTATGATACACAGTATCATGGGTTTGAGACCCCTTCACTGCTTTAAATGTTCATACTGAGCAGACCAGACTGGTTAAGGGCCAGTTGGGCAACTATGAGCATGTTGCATTTTGTTCAGCTATGGCCTACTTAAACCAGGCTTGTCCAACATTGCTGTGTATTCACCAACTTGGGTGGACATTGCCAAACATTACTCCACATTCACCACAGTTGTACTAGTTGGTGTGTGTGATTCTGTTCATAGGTTCGTACTAGGCTATCTGCCCTAGGGCATTTATAATCCTAGTCAGAGTGTGTTTGGCTTTCAACACACATTTTAAGTGGAGTTTGCCATGACATTTTTCAAGGTTAGTATACTGTGCCTCTGTGTAACAGTGACATAGAAGCGATACCCAGGGTAAACCTACAATCTCCCATCCACTCATCCAGATTCCTCTTGAAGAGAGTCAATGAGGGACTCTGGCTAATAGGAGAGGATGTTTACTCAAGAGTGGAGGGAGCCTCTGGGTTATGAATCTGTTACTCCAGCATGTCCTATTTATTTCAGTCCTGAGGTTCAGGTCTCTTAAGCACGTAGCTTGATGGGACTCTGATTTTCCAAGGTGCAGCATGTCCATTGATTCCAGGTTGGACATGGCTTTATACATCAGGCACAGATCACCTCTGGGCAGGCGGTATGCCACTGAGTCGAGCTGCAGTTTTTTTAACCGGGCAGCAAATGGCATGTGTTTGAGCCCTTTGATCCTCCTGGTGAGGTACTTTTGTGGTCTTTCCAGCTGCTGCAGCTGTCTGATAAGGTACATCCCACAAGGGGCATTGTACTCAATTATGGGCCTGATGAGGGATGAGTAAAGAGGCACAATGACCTCCCCTGATCTAGTTGTGAACACCTTCATGATTAGGTGGGCTATATGAAATGTTTTTCTAAACACTTTGGTCACGTGGTTGCCAAATGAGAGATTGCTATCAACTTGGGTCCCCAGGTCCCTTATCACTTCTTCCATACTTAATGGGTTACCACATATGTGGTAATTTGTGGGCACTTAGTTTTTGCCAAAGGGGATGACTATACACTTTTTTGCATTTAGCTTGTGGACATGGCTCTGGCACCTGTTGTCTGTTTCTATGAGGCCCTTTTGTAGGATGCTTGTGTCAGCTGGAGGGTTGATTATGGCACCCAGTTTGCAGTCATCTGCAAACTTGTTTAGCCACAGTCCTTCTGTGTTGGCCTGTACCTTCGAGAAATATATACCAAACAAGGGAGGTCCCAGGACTGAGCCTTGTGGGATGCCACTTGTAGCTGGTTTGGGTTCTGACATGGCTCCAGCATTTCTGACCATATGGGTTCTGTCCTTGAGCCAGTTTGCAACCCATCTATTGACATAGGGGTTTATACTGAAGGGGGTGAGCTTATCTATAATGATCAAGTGGGGTATTGTATGAAAGGCTTTTGTGAGGTCCAGGTAGGCTGTGTGGACCACCTTCCCCTCGTCAATGGCCTTGGTGACTGTTTTAAATGACTCAACTAGGTTTAAGAGGCAGGATCTGCCCTTAACAAAGCCAAACTGTGTAGGATCCAGTGTCCATAGGTCCCCAATATCTTTATTTCTGATGTCCATGACGATTCTTTTCATAGATTTGCAGACCACGCTAGTCAGGCTTCTGGGCCAATAGTTTGCGGTATCCATTGAGGCACCACCTTTGTGGAAAGGGACCACTGTTGCTGTACACTGCTCTTTGGGTACATATCCTGTGGTAAGGCTGAGATTGAACAGTGGTTTTATGTTTGTGTTCAGTTCTTCTTGGGGTTCATGTTGGACACAGCCCAGGACACTGTCTGGTCCCATTGATGCTGTGTGATTTGCTTTGAAGAGACTGGCTGTTACCTGGGCATCTGAGATGTCAGAGGGCAAGCACTCTGCTGGGAGAGATATTTGCCCTTTTGGTGGGGAGGGGGGGAGTTTGCACTGAACCTATCAGCTCGGATGTTGGCAATGTCTGTGGGTTTGGTGTATTGTTTGTCATTTTGGACTAATTCTGAGCATATCTGGGAATTCCCACCCAGGTTCCTACCATAACTAAAGAAAGCCTTGTGATTATCCTTAGTGTCCTGCACAATTTTTATCTCAATGATGGCCTTAGATGATTTTATGTGTGGCTGTAGTTTTTCAATAATACTGATCAGAGATGCCTTCCCTTTTTGGGATTTTGCTCTATCATATAGTAGCTTCCTCCTTGTATTGTATGTTTTTTTATGGCTGGGGTCCACCAAACAGGATGCCTACCTTTGGAGGATTGGATCTTGGTTTTATTTAGGATTGCATGATCCATGCATTCCTGAAGGTGTTCATAGAATGCGTTTATAAAGGGTTCTGAGGTCTGGGCCGTATTTTCCACAGGCACGGGGTCTGTGAAGGATTCCACCTCAGTTTTGAGGAGTGTGACATTTGCTTTAGTGAAATTTTTCACTGTGGTTTTCTGGCCATGGGCTGGGGTCGGGATGTGAATATCCAGTGAGATTACTCTATGGTCTGATCTTACTAGTGAGGGATACACTTCTGGTCTTGGGCATAGTGTCCCCATGTTGATGATGATCAGGTCCAGTATGTTTTCCCCTCTTGTGAGAGTGGTAGCAAGTTGTTCCATAGCATTTGAGTTTATAAATTCTAGGAACCTTTGGGCTAGGGTGTTGCAGCTAGGCTAATGCTCCCAGTCTATGTTTGGGTAGTTGAAGTCGCCCAATATAATGGTGTTTGGGGAGACCTTCATATTTTCAGGTGTTCTTTAGTCAGCCAAGTGTGGTTCCAAGTGGTGTGGCTATGAACTGGAAGGTGGTTTTACCCACTATTAGTTGCACATGGATAGTCTCTGATGCTTCATGCTGTGCCACCAACCTGGAGGTGTGGGTATCTTTGACAAATATTGCTACTCACCCTCCTTTTGTAGTTTGTTCCATGTTTTGCAGCTGTAAAGCATGGTATGAGGTGTAACCTGTTAGTTCTAGGGTGCTCTTGGGAGCCTCGAACCAGGTTTCTGTTACTGCACCAATATCAACATTCTCCATGCTGAGGAGAGTTTGGAGTGCATGCATCTTGCAGTTTAGACTTCTGCCATTGAGTAGCATTACTTCTAGTTTCTTATTTCTTGTGATATCTATGGAGGTGGGTTTGTCTTTTGAGCCTTAACTAAAAAAGGCAGTATGGGGGTGACAAGAGCCTTTGGCAATATCCAAAAGGCCACAGGTGACAGGTGAAAGCCATCCCTTGGGAAGCATCATGTCTTGTCGAGCATGTCGTCCCATGCTGATAGGCATTGGATCCCCTTTCACTGACACCAATACTTAAGCCAATTGTTGTAATTGATCATCTTGTCTTCATATTGTGGCATCATGTTTGGTAAGGGTAGAACGATACTCAAGGTCACCAAGTTTGCATATACTACATGGTGGTGAATGCTGTTTAGCACTACCTTACATTGCTTAACACATGGCCATCATGCCTCAGGTGGTGCTGCAGAGCTGCCTATGTTGGATGCACATACTACACTCTCTGCACATGTTTGAAAGCAGGTTGTGTCAACTTAGGCATCCCTTTCACTATATGTGGGAGTCAGAGAGAGGTATCATTTCCAGGGTTCCTACGGAGCCAGTGTATGTGCTATGTGTTGCCTCTTTGCCAAGGCCAAGGCATACTGGGCACGCCTCCTTCTGCCTACTGGGGCAGGCTCAGGTTATTCCTCCTCCGAGTCACGCTCTGCCTGTGATGGCCTTGGCATTGGTGGGGGGCTGTTTGGCCCAGGCCTATGCTGGTCCTGCTGCAGCTGTTTTCACAGAATCATATTATGTAACATAGCACATACCATGACAATTTGGGTACATGTAGTTGGTAAGTATTGCAAGGCTCCACCAGATGTGTCCAGGCACTGGAACCATGACTTGAGCAACCCAAACACACGCTCAATTACATTTCGTGTTTGTGCATGTGCCTGATTATGGCGTTCCTGTTCAGGTGTGTGTGCATTTCTGATGGGTGTCATCAGCCACGGCTCCAGTGCATAGCCAGCATCCCCCACTAAGTGACCATGTGGGATATCCCCATTGAGAAATGTCTGGTACAGCTGCGTCAGATGCCAGATATGGGAATCATGGTAGCTTCCAGGGCAGTCAGCACACACATTCACTATTATGCCCTGGGCATCACACAAAACCTGGCAGTTGATGGAGGGGAAGCCCTTGCGGTTAATGTAGGCCCTACCCCACTCACCGGCTGGTGCTTTGATGCCTATATGCGTGCAGTCTATTGCACCCACTACCTCAGGGTATTCTGCTATTTGCTGGAAGAGACGCATATTGCTGGCCAATACCTCACGGGAATTGGGGAAATATACATGATCACCGACATGTGTTGACATGGCATCCAGGAAGTGGTG
This sequence comes from Protopterus annectens, assembly GCF_019279795.1. Classification (NCBI taxonomy): domain Eukaryota; kingdom Metazoa; phylum Chordata; order Ceratodontiformes; family Protopteridae; genus Protopterus; species Protopterus annectens. Next base: position 536,799,703 of record NC_056730.1, on the reverse strand, counting down.
CAGTACCCTAGATGCTGATGCCTGTGATATCCCCATCATATCACCAGTTGGTCTCTGGAAGGTACCTGTTGCTAGTATTCTTAGGCCAACACATACCTTGGTTTCCACTGGGATGGGTTCCCCTCTGTTGGTTTTGTGTGTGAGGCGTGGCCTGCACAGCTCAACAATTTGCTGCAGGAGGTCTCTGTCCACTCTATAGCACTCCACTATCTCCAGCTCATGTAACCCCTGGTAGGTGGCCATGGGTCTGTACAGTCTTCTCTGTCTCCTCACTGTGGGTTGTCCGGCAGCATTTGCATTGTCACCACCCTCAGCATGTTGCATATGTCGCCTTTTAACAGCAATGGCAGCCCATAGCATTTTTTTGTCTGAGTGAAGCTTTTTCAGTTTTCAATTCTAGTAGCTTACTCCAGTGTTGCATTGTCTCTTGAGAGAAACAAACTGCACTGTTGTTTGCAGAGTTTTAAGTGCTGGCCTGGGCTAGTGTTCCGCCTGTGTAATTGCCTGATTCTGATTGTTTTCACCTGCTAGCTCTACTAGTATTCCCTGGTAGCTTCCTACTATTTGTTATGCTTCCTTTTTCCTTTCTGTTTCCTCAGGGGGGAGCGACGTGCATACAAGCACAAACACGCTCACAGCAGCTCACGAGTGGGCACACATGCTTAGACGGACTAAAACTTGCTTATTCGGGTTAAAATGCATGCACACCAGCGCAAATGCGCTTACAGGTCTTTAAACAGCCTTATACATGCTTACTCCGGCTTACACACGTGCACTCACGCTTTCACGCGCGCACTCTGCCTTATTCGGGTTTACAGGCGTGCACACGCACGCATACATGCTCAGCAAGAAACTTTGGTGTTATCCACAGTATACACCTTCCATTTCTTGGCTTTCCCTGGCCTACCTGTTGACACACCTCTTTCCATGATGTCTAACTGACAGCTGACGCAAATGCTGGAAGATAAACTCTTTATATAAAAAACACGGCAAAGCTTTCAAGTAAAAACCCTTCTTCAGTGCATACATTTCAACAGTTAAAAACAGAACATTTAAATAGTGTGGGTCAATATCACATGACTTGCAGCCAAACAGTCACAGGACATATATGCTAAAAAATAGTATTTTCACTTTAATTTTGTTTGTTGTAAAAACTTTAAAACAGGTTTCAGTGTTATCACATCATTTATTCCCGGTGATTTATCTGCCTGTAACCTAAGTATCCAATCATATTCTTTCAACTCCAACTTATTATTTATATCACCCCGTCTTTGCGTTGCCTCTACTGCATATATAACGAAATGTAAATCTGTGTTTAGCTCCATATTCTTCTATGTGCTTAAACAGGGAATTAGTTCTTACAGCCCTATTGATCTCTGATTTGTGTTCAATTATTCTATTTTTTAATTTTCTTATAGTTTTACCTATATAGAACGATGAACACTCTGAGCATGTGGCCATATATATTACTGAGGTAGTGTTGCAAGTAGCTTGAACATTAAACCTATACGTTTTCTTGGTAACAGGATGTTTAAATAAATGACTATTACCTTCATAAATGTCTGCACATGTGCAATTATAACATTTATACGTTCCTGGTTTTGTAACACTACTGGCTTTCAGTGTATGAAAATCTTTATAGCACAATTGCTGCTTTAGTGTTTTCATATTTCTAAAGGAGAAATATGGCTTGTCATCTAATATTTTCCTTACTTCCATACATGCCATTAATATAAGCCAGTTTTTCTCTATAACCCGTTGTACTAGATGTGTATTAGAGTTATAGGAAGTAACAAATCTCACTTTTTTGTCATAATTGAACACAAATCAGAGATCAATAGGGCTGTAAGAACTAATTCCCTGTTTAAGCACATAGAAGAATATGGAGCTAAACACAGATTTACATTTCGTGTTATATATGCAGTAGAGGCAACGCAAAGAGGGGGTGATATAAATAATAAGTTGGAGTTGAAAGAATATGATTGGATACTTAGGTTACAGGCAGATAAATCACCGGGAATAAATGATGTGATAACACTGAAACCTGTTTTAAAGTTTTTACAACAAACAAAATTAAAGTGAAAATACTATTTTTTAGCATATATGTCATGTGACTGTTTGGCTGCAAGTCATGTGATATTGACCCACACTATTTAAATGTTCTGTTTTTAACTGTTGAAATGTATGCACTGAAGAAGGGTTTTTACCTGAAAGCTTTGCCGTGTTTTTTATATAAAGAGTTTATCTTCCAGCATTTGCATTATTTGTGACTGTTGCTTCCTGTTTCTACAAGAGTTCCTGACTTGCCACTGGAGATATTCCTGAGGTCTTGAGCAGCCAGACTTTTCATTGGTAATGGAATCAGCAAATTTAAATCTCTCAGTGGAAACTTTACTTGCTACTGAGAAAAATCCATTGTTGGGTTATGTACCCACAAATCCGACTAACTATGGGAATAATGTTACTAAGAATACTGCACATTCAGTTGAATTCATGAACAAGTTACAACTACTGGAGAAAAAACTAACTTCATTTAAAAAGCTGCAATGGCAGCGTTTCAGTTTTTGTGCTTATCTTGAGAGAGGAATAGTGCCCAGAGGCCTAAGAATAACCAAAATGCCTTCATATGGGAATGTCTTTCCTAACTTACTTAAGCGCTGGCAACAACTTAACCTGCAATTGAGTCTAGACTATATGAGTCTAATGAATGACTTTTTCGTGGAGGTAGAATTAGATCTAAAGAAAGAAATCTGTGGTCTAGATAAAGAACTGCGAGACTCACAGGTTTTCTCAGACAATACTGAGAGCTATGAACAATTGTTCAATAGAATTAACTCACTAGATAAAAAAATGGAGGAGCAGAAAAAGAAAAAGTTACTACGTGATGCTAACGATTTTGCGCTAGGTCACATCTTCACGTGGCCTAAGATCATGAATAAAACTAACACTAATGGGGCGTTTAATCACAAATACAATAAAAATAAAACATTAGACTCCCTGGATACTTTTGAAGAGACACCGATGGTCTCGGCGCAAACAGAGGTGATAGCTATGGTGGAACAGACCAACCAATTGGAACACACGATAGCGATAACTCCCACCGACGCACAGAACGTTGACGTGAATACATCTAAACATGAGAAGCATCCCACGGAAGGTAAAGAAAAGGGACTGCAGCAACGCGGAAAGTTGCAACAGACTACACTTAACTTGAAACGCTTCCAGTTGGTTCAAGCAGAAGCAGTACCGGAACGTAGTTTACAAAAAGATAGAATGGCCTCAATTAGTGCACCAACACCAACTAAAAGGAAAGGTAGCAGCCCTTTAGGACTCAGCAAACATGTCCGACGATAGAACAAGGTACATTGAATCTGTCAAGCTTCATGTTAACAGAAGCACATTACTCATTGTTACGAAAAGGCTTGAATTTTATTCCAACAGCAAGCGATGATTTAGTAAATGTAATAACAGACTTGAAATTGTTTGTTAGAACGATAACTTTAAAAATGTTGTTTGGCAATAAGAGCAATGTTGAAACTATATGCAAACGGAGAAGCACATTTATACCGAGTAATGTACCAGTACTGACAGCGTTTCACGATTTATGTGAACAAGAAATTAGAGCTATATATAATGGTAAATCTAAATGTGAAGGTGCAGCATACTTAAATAATTTTAATTTGAATAAGGAAGAGTATGAAGCACTGAGAATACTAGTTAACAATAATGATATTATAATTAAGACAGCAGATAAGGGTAATGTTACTGTTGTAATGGATAAAGATAAGTACATACATGCTATGGGAATCTTGCTAAATGATACCAAAGCCTTTAAAGTGATTAACCATAGTGATGTTAAAAAATGTATTAGCACAATTAATATGGTTATCTATGAACTACAAGTACAGGAGGACATAGACATAGATCTTTTCAATTTTCTTACAGTACCATGTCCCCTTATACCAAGATTGTATGGGGTCCCAAAAATACATAAATCCATCACAGACCCACCTATGAGACCTATAGTCTCAGGTGGGGGATGGATAAGTGAACCCATATCTATTTACTTACAACAACAATTATATCCTCATATGAAAGGTTGTAGTACTGTGTTAAAGGATACTACTGATTTTTTGATTAAGCTAAAACGGTGGCAACAATCTTAAAGAACAAAAATGAAATCATATGATAATATTATGTTAGTTACGTTGGATGTTACTTCTCTCTTTACAGTAATACCTAATGATTTTGGTATTAACTGTATAAGAGAATTTCTAACACAACAAACTTTTTACACAGCACGTAAAATAGAAACTATCTGTGCACTATTAGATTTAGTTTTAACAAACAACATTTTCTTATTCGACAAACAAATATATCTACAAATAACGGGTGTAGCTATGGGCACGTCCATAGCAAACACCTATGCTAACCTGATATTATATATCTGGGAGCAGAAAAGTATATTGAATGAAGATAATAATTTTGCGAACAACATAGCATTTTACCAGAGATTTGTAGATGATTGTTTTTTATTGTGGAATGGAACTGAGTCTCAGCTGAAGTCATTCTTATTATACTTGAATGAAAGTACTAACTTTTTGAAGTTTAAAATGGAAGTCTCCAAGGATAAGATAGTGTTTTTAGATCTATTGTTAAACAAAACTGTAGATTCTTTTGAAACCAGCATATATCAAAAAGAAGTACATTCAGGACGATATTTGAATCCAGACAGCATGCACGCTCCCCATGTATTTAGGAGTATAGTAGGGTCACAGCTTGGTAGAGTTAGTAAGCTAAACACTGATGAGGTGATGTTCAACACACAATTGGAATCTACAGCACAGGAATTACTTTCTAGTGGTTATAACAGTAGATTAGTCTTGGAATGTAAAAACAAAACCATAGCACTAAGGAATACTACCCTTAAACCCACATATAGTGAAGGTATTATAATGGGTGGAGCAAGGGAACCTGACAAAAAAGTGAGATTTGTTACTTCCTATAACTCTAATACACATCTAGTACAATGGGTTATAGAGAAAAACTGGCTTATATTAATGGCATGTATGGAAGTAAGGAAAATATTAGATGACAAGCCATATTTCTCCTTTAGAAATATGAAAACACTAAAGCAGCAATTGTGCTATAAAGATTTTCATACACTGAAAGCCAGTAGTGTTACAAAACCAGGAACGTATAAATGTTATAATTGCACATGTTGTGCAGACATTTATGAAGGTAATAGTCATTTATTTAAACATCCTGTTACCAAGAAAACGTATAGGTTTAATGTTCAAGCTACTTGCAACACTACCTCAGTAATATATATGGCCACATGCTCAGAGTGTTCATTGTTCTATATAGGTAAAACTATAAGAAAATTAAAAAATAGAATAATTGAACACAAATCAGAGATCAATAGGGCTGTAAGAACTAATTCCCTGTTTAAGCACATAGAAGAATATGGAGCTAAACACAGATTTACATTTCGTGTTATATATGCAGTAGAGGCAACGCAAAGACGGGGTGATATAAATAATAAGTTGGAGTTGAAAGAATATGATTGGATACTTAGGTTACAGGCAGATAAATCACCGGGAATAAATGATGTGATAACACTGAAACCTGTTTTAAAGTTTTTACAACAAACAAAATTAAAGTGAAAATACTATTTTTTAGCATATATGTCATGTGACTGTTTGGCTGCAAGTCATGTGATATTGACCCACACTATTTAAATGTTCTGTTTTTAACTGTTGAAATGTATGCACTGAAGAAGGGTTTTTACCTGAAAGCTTTGCCGTGTTTTTTATATAAAGAGTTTATCTTCCAGCATTTGCGTTATTTGTGACTGTTGCTTCCTGTTTCTACAAGAGTAACTGACAGCTGACACATGCTACTCTGCTCCTATGAGCTTCACTACTTTCATACATACCCCCCTTGCGATGTCTCCTATCTCCTACTCTGTTACTCCCCATATCCTACTCCTACACTCCACTGACTGTGCTCATTTGCTATGTAAAAGTGCGATTCACTATCCTAACACTCATTTACAAAGGATTGCCTACTAATGCTTGGTTACATGTCTTAGACTGGGCTTCTCCCCTTAGCAACCCCTACTCAGTGGCCATGTTGTCTTCAGCCTGCTATTCCCTTACATTGTAATTTAACAGTTTTCATAGATTCCACGTTTGTGGCTATTATTTTCTTATTTTATGATTTTTTTTAGCACACCCCATTTGCGTGGCGCTGCGCTACACTTAAACATCGGAAATCGCAGAAAAAAAAGTATTTTTATTTTAATTTTGCATCTGGGAACATTTCCAATGGCCATATATTTGGCCATTGGCATGCTTCCTCAACCATATGCAACCTTTATTTGGAGCTGACAAGGCTCCATTGTGCTATTTGCAGAATGGTGCTCAGTTGTCAACTGAGTACATTTCTGCAGCTAACATGGCTCCTAGTCGGACAGGTTTGTGCTTCCTGGATTGCAAATTTACCTCATTTGCATGCCTTTCGGCTGCAAGTGAGGTAATTTGCATATCCCAGCCCTGTCCGTGTAGGAGACATTTTAGGAGCTCTCTTACACGCCCCTATGAGCTGTTCCTGGATCACTCGTCGGACATGATGGCTGCATGGAGTCTTACCCTACTCATACACTCCGTGCAAGCCATCGTGAATCTGGCAGATTGTTTAAGTCCTCTTGCTCTATAAAGCTGTACAATGTGAAGAAAACAACTGCAGTAATACATAAATGGAGGAAGACATACAATATAGGGCATTCTTATTTAGAAATTAAGTAATGACTGTGAACAATCAATGATATTCTCAACATTTGCATCTTTCCATATTTGAACACATGCCAGGACAGACATCTGAAAGATGCATATCAACCTGTGAGCCCATACAAATAGGCATACTGTGTGTGTCATGATGATCACACTTGAAGAGCTTATAGCACTTTCCTGTTGTAATGAGTATGGATACCCTACTGTGGAGGGTAATGCCTTAAAAATGTTGCTGTCTGACTGTGCAATAAATATTTCCTTTGCCTAATCCACTCTGGTCTGACACAGTTATGTGACAGACAGAAATTACCAGATTCATACCCCTGCCTATCATACCACACACTCTACAGATCTGTGTATTGACGGCATCTGCCCCATGACATAGTAATGGATCTTGTCACAAATAAATTAAAGTAATGTGCAAAGTAATAAAGGACATTTGGGGATAATTTTTACAATGTGATTTTGTCAGAATGATGACAAGGAGGCAACTATGTTAATATTTACACAGCTGTGAGCAGTGCAATATTAATGCTTATCAGCCAAGGAAGCTATTCCTATTGGTTTGTGCAACAACACTGTCCCAGAATTCAAACACACTGTATCTGTGTAGATATGTTATACAAGTCATTATTAAATCCATGTGATGTAGGAGCGGTAATACCACAACATTTTCACTGGCAAGATATTACAAAATGACTTGGGAATAACTTCATGCAGTTTTGTTTGCATAATGTCAGTACTTTTATAGAATGTTGCCTTTTGCTTGCACTAAACAACAAGCTATGTAAGTCCACCATCATGTGTATGAACTTCTTGTGCCACAGTGGAAGTCCTAACAAAGCTGTGAGACTCCACCTATGTAAAGTCATTGCATCATATGGGTGTGTTGCAATTTGTATGAAATTAAAAGACGGGGGAGGTTTCTGCCATTGAAATTGTACACATTATAACACCTGAGGATGTCATTAATGTATAACATTATTAAGACACAAAACTTGCAGTCAGTCAATGTGGATTTTGAACACCTGATGTGATGACAGAAGCTACATGATACTGGGAAGAATGAATACACAGCAGTGCAAGTGTTGCTATAGTTGTGATATATTTGGGTTTTTGAAGGTGTGACATCATGTTATTGTGTGCATGTAATTTCTTTAAAAGAATGTTGCTATATATGTCTTTGTCATACAACATTGCCTGCTGCCAGATATACCCAAACACATGAGATATGTAATGCAGTTATCAATGTGACGAGAGAATGGTAATCATGTAAAATGTGTGTATAATCACAAAACAAACACATGCCTTACTAAGACACCTGCAAACAGATTATCTCATGTCCTCACACCACAGGAAAAGCCTTTGTATTTTTCATGGAAATGCCAAATATCATCCCAATGCATCCTCATTATCTAGTAAAGATTGTGTGAAAAATGAGCATACATTGTCGTATTAAGAATCCACAGCCATACATGTACACAGCAGGTAGCTCCAATTGCAGAAATGATCAAAGAGAACAGATTACAGTGGTTTGGGCATATGTATAGAAAAGTAGAAGACAATCTGGTGAGGAAGATTTGGGACAGACAGGAAGAAGGTAAGAGGAAGTGAGGATGTCCAGCAAAGAGGTGGATGGATTGTGTGAAAGAAGATCTGCAACAGTCAGGCTTGAGTGTTGAAGAAGGCAGGAGTGTGGCACTGAATCAAGAGAGTTGGCAACAGTTAACATGATACCCCAACCCCATGTAGAAAAATGGGAAAAAGGGGGCTGATGATGACATGCACACAGCATATAGCTGGCTGACAATGTAGTTATCTACCTGCACATTCAGACATGTTGGCACAAGTGAGTCCAAATAGTGATGGCCGGATTTGAACAGACTAAGGTCACAAGGTACAGAACACTGCAGGAATTGCATGTGCCATATGGGATGATTTACATCTGACCATGCATATTTGAATATATGACATCACCATTCTTTTATACATTGATGTTCTTCTAAAATGTATAAAGGTGGTTGAAATGCACAATAGCACTACACAACTACACATATTACATGCATTAGAAGCCTTCTGTACACAGCACAACAGACAAACACACATGCACAGTAGTCAGTCATTGCTGGATTTAACTCTCCTTCCTCTGTACTTACACAGTCTAGAGAGCAAATATCAGCAGTCAGCACCACAGGACAACTCACACAACACTATGATGTAGTTCATTTCATAATATAAGCATTTTGTTTCCAAAACTGGTCATTGCCTGAGGGTAATACATATTTATAGGGTATTCCTCTGTTAGTGAAAATATGTCTCTTGAGTGGAAGTTTAGATAAGGGGTGTTGTCAAGGACACATCTGTACATGACGGTGCACACAGTTACATTAATTAACCAATGCTGGATTAAAATCCCCTACTTATCTAATTATGCAATCTGTAGAGCACAGAATTAGCGGCAAGAACTATAGGTGAAGTCTTGAGTTGTAAGGGCTCAGAGTACACTTTTGACATGATGACCTTATCAGTGTGACATAGAGATGATGTTTGTGATAAAAGTGGGATAATGGGATGAGGGCATCCTCTCACATTTTTAAATCTTCACCTTACTTCAAGTTGGTATAGCACATTTGTTCAGGAAGCTATACGCACCTGACAGTAAAGCTGTTCACAGAAGCTCCCCACTGTGAGAACTGAACCTGCTACCTATCTAGTTATACAATTTAGAAAACACAGTTTTAGTCACAAACACCACAGGACAAGTATAATTCTTAAGGGAAGAGAGTGTATTTTTGATATGATGACCTCATCAATGTGTGGCAGAGAAGAAGTTTGTGTTAGATGTGGGATAAATTTAAGAGGGAGCTGTGTCCAAAGCTAAAAGTTTTCTCCTGAGTGGAAATGGATACAGCACACCTCTTGTTGAAACTTTATTTCCCGGGCACTGGAACCACACAGACACATAAGCTCACTACTGTTAAATTCAAACCACTATCTAACTAGTTATACAATCTGGAAAACACAGGATTAGCTGCAAATGCCACAGCAGAAGTCTGACTCTAAATGTGAGGGAGTGCACTTTTGACATGATGACCTCATCAGTATGTTGTAGAGAAGATGTTTGTGGTAAAAGTTGGATAAGGGCATGGTGGAATAATCACCCAGGTTAAATGTTTTCCATGGCTGCAAGATGATACAGCACATTTGTTCAAGAAGCTATATGTATCTGATATTGTAGCCACATGCACACATGTTCACTATTGTGGATTTGAACCTCTAACCTATCTAGTTACACCATCTAGAAAACATAGGACTAGCTGTGAATGCCACAGGAGACATCTGACCTTTAATGGGAGACGGTGCACTTTTGATATGATGACTTCATCAATATGTTGTAGAGACGATGTTTGTGGTAAAAGTGGGATAAGGGCATGGTGGAATACCTCCCTCAGTTTAAAGTTTTCCCATGACTAGAATTTAATACAGCACATCTATGCAGGAAGCTATATGTACCTGATACTGCAGCCACACACAAAAGTTCACCACTGTGAGATTTAAACCTCATATCTGTCTAGTTACAAAATTTAGAGAACACGGTATTAGTTGCAAGTGACACAGGAGAAGTCTGACTTTAGCAATGTGAGAATGCACAATTATACTTAGTGAAACTTACCTGTTTGGCACATCTGGTAATGTGTATCACAGATTGTGGGACAAATGCATGTGTATGGACAGACCAACGTAATAGCATTGTGCTTGTCCCATGTAATGACATACATCTTCACTAAGATTTTTATACTGTCATTCATGTACATTGTGTTACTGTGAGGGCATGTGCCTGTTTCACAGTATGTGATGTCAATCACAATCAAAATTGTAAACCAGTGGATTATCAATCAATCATTCATGCTGGTTCATTCTGGAATTATTGCATTTATAGTGTCTCTGTCACTTGCCTTGTCTCATGATTGCACAATGTGGATTGACAATATAAAAGGACATTTCCTAAATATGACAGTGCACTTCAGAATAAAAGTGAAGTATTAGATTGTATGAAAGGTTTACCCACCACTGTAACACAGTTGTAGGTGTAAACACTGAAGTACAGATATACATTAACAGACTGACTTTACTGAGTCAATATCATTCTGAAATCCAGATAACTTGTTTTCAAAATTCAGTCATAAAGTCATGCAGAAATTGTACAATCTAAACAAAGAACCATTTGTTGTTAATATTTTTTTACTTTCAATCTGAAGCACAGTGCTGCCAAGCTCAATTGCGGTGCTGATATCAAAGTATTAGAGCATGCATAATCGTATCTTGAGGTGTTTAACTTAGAATGGGAATTAGCAACAGTATATGGGTACTCTGTGCTGACTTTTGTGAAAATAAGCAGCAGACATGTACAACAATGTCTGAATCTAATGGAATACAGACCAGATATGTGCTATGCTCCTGTTTCAGTTGTCAAGATTTACACATTTTCCGTGACAGTTGCAGTTCTTCAATGCTTATATGTATGCTATAGATGTATTATGAAATACATGAGGGACCAAGCATGTTATTGCTGGAGAAAAACATGGCTTATGTAAGCAGTTTTGAATCAAGGAGGTTTATTTGATGACACTGAAGGTAGAGGTGGACAGATAGTGGCAGAAATACAAATACAGACAGACTAAAAGATTAGTTTATGGTACATTTCTGCACATATTTGTGTTGCGTTACTGTTTGCTTTATCAACATAATTATTCAGGCAAGATCTGTACAAGTCAGTCTTCACAACAGGAAACAAGTGCATTAATACAGCAGTAGGGTAATGTTTTGTTAAGAAAATGTGTAGCCAACAGATACAACCACAGGAAGCCTAAAAAGCATTCAAAAACACTGTGGTTTATATCTAGATCTTAAGCTTGACATTATGGCAAGAACAATGCACAGACCTATTACCTAAACACACCACAAAGGAAGTCCTACTTCACAAAGTTCCAATATGAAAACAAATCGCAAAAAATGAAAATCTATGTATTACTCTTCATTATCCTCATGACAACTGTATACTGTGCTTTCAAGCCTTCAATTTGTTCAATGGAAGATTAGTCTAACTAGCTGTCATGCTAGCACCATGATTTTGTTTTGGAGCACATGACCATTTTTTTTTGTACAGAGAGGAATGTTGGGGAATGTGCTTAGGAATGAAAGGGTCAGGTAGGTAAGGTAGGTTAGGTAGCAGGTGTTGACATACAGGAAACACAGGATTGATGATATACATGAAAGTTTGGGGACACCATGACTAGGGATAGGTAGGGGACCTTGGAGGTCCATCTACGTCCAACATGAGAACAGTGAGAATCTAGTCCTCACCCTCAGAACTGTCGTTACTGTATTTTGTGTCAGTTGATTTGATCAGTGCTGGATGTGGCATCATTTTAGCAATATGATACAGGACTTTTTTAACTCTGGCATTTTGGCAACAAGGCCTTTCTCCACAATGCCCTCCACCTGCCATATCAGCTCATGATGAGTGACAAAATCACCATCTCCAATACTACCACTTCTATAGGTTACCACTGCTCCAGCAACTGGGACAGAGCTGCATGATGCAGATGAAGCTAAATGGGGAGGAGTTATTGAGGCAATGCTGACTGGTTGCAACCCAGATGTGTTGGGTGCCTGTGCTGACTGTGGTGGTGCCACTGTACCCATCATTGGAGGTATGGTGGGCCAAACCACAGTGGTCAGTCTACCTCCCTGTGCTGAAGGTCATTTTGTTTGAAGCAGCAATGTATTAAAAAATGGCAGTTGCATTGGTTACAACTTTGGCCAAGCTATTCCAAGCTTCAGCCATATACTGAGACCTGGATATTCTCCCTGTAGTAGCCACCAGATGTACCGCTTCACACGGAGTGCAAAAATATATTGTACTCCTTAACACCCCACCTTTGTGCTCTACATGGAACACAGTCTCTACCATCATCAGTCATGTCTACAGCAATCAAGTTAAAAATATGGATCTGAATTCCATTTCAGATCTTGCATGTAACAGCTTGTACATAAAGATGCAGAACCTTGCCTGCTGCATTTGCACAATTGGAGGCACAGCAATGGCTTGCCAGATGCATTGGAACTCAATACATCAAGCAGCATAGAACATGTTAAAAATGGCAATGAGATTGAGCCATGTGTGATACTCAAACTATTGAGACATGTTTCAGTGTTAAACAATGAAATATTTATGGCCTTTGCATTAATAATGATTCGTTGGAGGACAAATGGTATGACTTGTGGCATATTGGGAATTACACATTAGTAACACTGAGTAGTACAACCTGGGAATTTAATCCATGAGGAAAAAAGGGGTAAAATGTTAAACTTTGCCTACTAACTGCCTATGCCACAGGAGAACTTATTTTTTTAGGTTGGTAATTGCACATATACTAATTTAAGACTGAATGGAGGAAAACCTAACATATGCCTGTATGTCTGTGACTTTACATGATCATGGGACTGCATTTCTACGTTAAAGGCAGTATTTGCATTCGTAATTACATTTCAGATGCATGTAGTTGCATAATCTGAGTAATACGTGCTGGATCAAGCTACATACATACTTCATAGGAAATACTGTCATAAACACATACTTATGAGGTTTACTATCATATGTTCGAATCCAACTCCATCGACTGCACTTTTGTCGAACACAGAAATTCAAAAACAGTAATGTTGAACACCAAAAGCCAACCTAGGAATGGGTTTTAACATGGGTCGAGATAGGGGAGAGATTTGCAGTTCGGCAATAGCAGTGCACACCTATCTCGACCCATGTTAAAACCGTTCCTATGTTGGCTTTTGGTGTTCGACATTACCGTTTTCGAATTTCCATGTTTGACAAAAGTGCAGTTGACGGAGTTCGATTCGAACATATGATAGTAAACCACTTATGATATGTGATAACTCATACGAATTATAACAAAAGCATTGTGCCCATCATACATATGCAGGTGCAGTCCACACTAAATATCATCTTTGTCATGTTTAACATAATTCCCACAGATTATATTGGGCTTCTATATCAAGTAGTATTGATACATTTGTTACAATAAAAATAGTTATGATACTTGTGCATTTAATGTTACAGAAAGCATTCTGACCCTCTCTATAAAAGTATCGGTCAAGCGGATTTGAACCCTGCATCAGCTACCTTTGTTGTTTAAGCTCATATCACTTATACCTTGTGCCACATGGATAGTTAGCTGAGAGGTGGAATTTATTCCTTGAATACTATTCAGAGTTTTAATATATGTGCACTGGTGCCAGGCTCATTTCTACAAGAGAAGGCAGCCCAAATTAAAATTTTCACTTTTTTCTTGTGAAGTGAATCATGTTTGTAGCACGCAAACTGTACCACAAGTGCAAAAGGGATTAGCATTAAAAAAGATAGTAAAACATTAAGCAAAAACTACATCAATCAACTGGCATATCTAGAGATCACCTGAACAAGAAGTGCATTACAGTGACACATTAATCCTTATCACATCTCCTTGCTGAATCACAACTTTAATGCAGTGCTTTAACAAGCTTAATATGAGTGCCCGTAGCTGAGCAGCACTTTAACAAGCTTAATATGAGTGCTCATAGGTGAGCAGAGCTTTAACAAGCTTAATATGAGTGCCCGTAGGTGAGCAGTGCTTTAACAAGCTTAATATGAGTGCCCGTAGGTGAGCAGTGCTTTAACAAGCTTAATATGAGTGCCCGTAGGTGAGCAGTGCTTTAACAAGCTTAATATGAGTGCCCGTAGTTCAGCAGCGCTTCACCCAGCTCAATATGAGTGCTTATAGGTAAATAACATTTTACCCAGCATAAGCCATTTGCACAGAGCTGTGCAGCGTGCCAACCAGCTCACCGTCAGGCAACGTTGGGCAAGCTGTAGCAAAGTCGCCTTTAGACAGACACACATCCTAGCCTGACTAGACAGTAGTAAAATAAAAAAGCAATGATAAGAGTTGAACCCGGGATATTGTGCACCATAGTCAAAGTACTGAACCACTACGCCATGACAGTTGTACTTAGAAATACAGTATTAGCATACATATAGGAATGAATGAAAATAGAACCATGACAAAGCAGGTTTGCTGTAAGCAGAGAAATATCCAAAATGGCCAATCACAGATAAGTGTGGGAAAACCGGCATATATAAGCCCCATAGGTGGGAATACACACCATAACTGATTGTGGTGCCCATTTGCAGTCAGGATGGCAGGTGCAGGAGAGGGAAATCGCTTTAGAGCACAAAGGTGGGGTGTTAAGGAGTCAAAATATATGGTTTGGCAATTAGTCTATGATCATGAAGCGGAACTCATGCAGGGCCAGGTTCAATGGGGAGCATATAAGCCAGAGGCGTGGAACTGGTTGGCACATGATCTCACCAGTGCCACAGGCATTCCGAGGACTGGTGAACAGGTCCGTCACCACCATGCGGACCTGAAGCGACGAAAGGAGGACCAACTGAACCGATGGATCCAGGAGGCCCGCCAAATGCCCAATGCCCACTACTGAGTAAGTATCCATGTAATTAAGTATGTAAGGAATGCTATCCTTGCCTATAGTATGGATAGGTATGTTACAATATTCCTTCATTTATATTACAGCTTCAGGTGTTCGTTCTGCGAATTGGCAAGGCTATGCTGATAGGCTGGTGAGGTTGCACCACCAGGCAGGTTAGTAATTATTCTGCTGGTATTGTTATAGCATATAAGTGGGACAGCTTGTAAAAGAGTTCAGTGTTGTAACCCAGTAATAAAGGTCAAATAAGCCTAGAAGAAAGATTCTGCTAGTATTGTAAGATTAGATAAGTGATGCAGCCTGGAAAAGAGTATTGCAATCCAGTAATAAAGATTAAACAAGTCTCAAATAGAGTTTCCACCTGTATTGTAATATCAGATAACTGCTTCAGCCTGAAAATGAGTGTTCTAATCAATCAACAAAGGATAGACAAGTATTGAATACATCCTTGTATATACTGTCATATGAAATAAGTGAGTCAACTGGAAAGGATTGTTGTAACCCAGTAATAAATGTTAATAAAGCCTAAAATTAAATACCATCCTGAAATGTAAATATAAAATAAGTGAGAGAGTGTGAGAAAGAGAGTTTGAAGCTACCAAGAAAGCTGTAATAAGTCTGGAATAAGGGTATACTGCATTCACTACAGAATGAAATGAATGAGACAGCCACAACCAAAGAGTGTAATGTCTTTAATAAAGTACAGAACCTGGACTGTGTCCGTCCCATAATTTGGATATGTTGCTGTACCCTTGCATTATGGAGATAGTATGGTTGTATGAAATGCTGAACATCCACAGTTGTCTAGACCCATATAAATCAAATGTAGCAGGATGCTTTACCTGAACACAGCCAAATATGAACATATATGAATAAAAATGGAATATATATTAATGTAGCAGTAACATCCCCATTACCAACATTCCTAAGGTTACATACAGGAAACTGTACTAATACATGTAGGGGATATATATCTGCATCTACTAGGAATGTACAGTATATGTATAGGTAGTTTAAGTTGTTAATGTAATATTTCTCCACCCTACCCTATTTTCACAAATTATGCCATTCCACACCAAACTGGGTATGTGTATTCACAATTAATTCCCATGGATATTTGTCCTGTTGGTTTATACATATCTGCATGTACATTGATGAATGTGCCCTGTTCACATATCCAGACCTGATGGCCTGTTGCCACCAATGAAACCTGCATGCTGTTGGAATGTCCACTGTTGTTCTAAATATGCAAGTGTTATGCTTGCTGCTCAATGTTCGGAATTCATGTGTGTTTGGTTAATGGGAATACTGATGCATACTGTTACAACTAATTTTAAATTGTGTTGTTTGTTACTAACCCAAAATACCATAAAATACTGCTAAACATAGGACAACAGTGAAGGCGGGTTCCAGCGGACCCACCTCTCCCACCTCAGCTGGCGAGTGCACCTGGCACCAGTGCCCTGGCTGGGACCTCCTCCTCCAGTGGCCCTCTGCCACCTTCGGGTGGAAGCGCTGCAGGGGATGGGGCTCATCCCCCCTCTGCAAGCGTGGCTGGAGGAGAGCCTCCACTCACCCTCCATAGGGTCCAGTCTGTGGTGTGTAGTGAGATCAGGCATTCTGTGACTGATCCCCTATGCCAGCTTGAGGCGAGAGTGGCGCAACTCACAGGTGTGCCTGCCCATCCTATCCAGCCCCCAGCACAGCCCCGGCCTGGGCTGTAAAGGCGCAGTGGTAACTGCCCATGGGTGGGGATCTCAGTTCCACTGTTGCCATCTGTGGGCTCATGGGCTTGCGATATCCAAACATCTGTCCCCGTCAATTGTGTTTATCCCCCACATGTGTCATACTCCGCCCCTGTATGCATCTTGTTTGTCTTGGCTGTTAACCACCCCAACCTACCTCCCCAAATATAGCTACTTCCTGTACCTCACATTCAACTCTCACCTGAAAAAAAATAAAAAAAGGGCACTCTGTTCCCACAAAAAAATTACGCCCCATACATAGCTGCCCATTTTGCATACATGTCTGCTGGACATGTAAACTGATAATTACAATTGGCTGTACAACATATTTTGTTGTCCTCACCCCTCTCTTAGGGGTGGAAGGTGTCAAATCTCACTCTAAATTTCTAACATATGCACAGCTGTTGCTGGTAAAGAAATGGGCAGCTATGGGACTTCCCTACATCCTTCCTGCACATCCCGAGCTTGTTTTCCTACTGTCCTACCCTCTTTGTGCCCCCTTTTTCACCACTTTCCTATTTCCCCATTTTCTTTTCTTTAAAAGAAAATAGTGCGGGTGTTAGCGGGAGTAAACACTTTTAAGCAGTAGTCAGGGGGTGTGCGCTTGTTTGCGCTTAGCTAAGCGTAGATAAGCATAGATAAGCATTGAGCAAATCCGCTTACAACTGCTTAAAAGTGCCTTAGTCACTCTGTATGACAAGGCCTGTAGTCTGCTCAGCAGCAAAATAAAATAACCCTGTCAGTCTTGAACCCAGGACCTTGGAAACACTAGACTGCATGAATTACTACTGAGACACAGCAGATATACAAGAACTTGGTGCTGAAAGAAATATATCATGAAATACAAGGAGTGAATGTAAAGGGAAAATAGGAAGGCCATTACACAAAGCTTGTTCTGTGTATCTTTACTGGCAATTCTTGTGTAATTGCATTACATTAGTGTGATAAGAGAAACAGCCATGCTAGTAGGTAATAATGTTACAGTAGCACCTTACAAACCCCACACAGTATCAGAGCAGGATAAACACCGCCATATTTGAATAGGTAAGAGGCCAGACCTCCCAAATGTGACTGATTTACAGGGATGTCCCTGATTTGCAAAGAAATGTTACATGTGCCCCACTGACTCCCTGTGAAATGTACTCACAGTAGGCAGAAAGGTGGGGAATCCCACGTAATGGTAACTGTCAATATGTTACAGTAGACACTACTTGCATGTCAGAAATGGTGTAGTAATACATATGATCAAAATACCCCACAGTCACAACTGCAGAATATTTTAAATATATCACGGGTGTATCCCACTGATATGTACCTTCCCCTGAGGCTGGTCAAATATATACCTTAGAGTATCTGAGGCCTGGAAGTGTCAGAAACACACAGACATATCAGCCTGTCTGCTGTTAAACACTCTGTGAATAGCTGTAGAATTACTTCCAGAAGCATGCCCTTATGTAGGAGTACAACACAGAAATATCAAAGGATGTAGCCACCTAACATACTAATGACAGTATAGCAGTTCACAAGCACTGCATGTGCCTGATATTCATAATTGTTAGTACAATATACTTAGTTGTCCTCACCCCTCTCTCAGGGGTGGAAGATTTCAAATGTCACAGCAAATGTCAAACATATGTACAGCTATTGCAGTTAAAGAAATGTGTAGCTATGGACCTTCCCTACACCCAGCCTGCACATCCCTAGCTGGTGTCCCCACTGACTTCCTGCTTCTCGCTTACAACTGTTTAAAAGTGCCTTATTCACTCTGTATGACAAGGCCCCAGTACTGCTCAGCAGCAAAATAAATACCTTTGTAAGTGTCAAACCCCAGACGTTGGGCTCACCAGACTTCATGAAGTACAACCAAGCAACAGCAAACATATAAGAGTTTACTGCTGAAAGAAATATATCATGCATTACAAGGAGTGAATGTAAATGGAAAATAGGAAAGCCATAGCAACACATTCCAGTAAAGACAAATATCAGGCATTCAAGGAGTGAATGTAAAGGGAAAATAGAAAAGCCATAGCAACACATTGCAAGAACTACTGTTGTATGCCTGGTAATCCACAAATCCCACAGGAAAGTACATACTCCCATGTAAACAGTGTTAGCATTAGCAGGTGTGAGTTAACATACACACTGAGAAGAGTGCACTGGAAAAATCAACAGTCAGGTTTCAGTACAACATGCATTTCAGTGGCTACAACACAGCCTCAGATATGAGAGATATACCAACCTTCTGACTGACACAACAGTGTCCACAGCAAACCAGCATGGTTCCCACCTTGCAAAACTGAAAGACCTACGCCTACCTAACCTATAATTTTATAGCAGTGTCCTGAAATGACAGTGAGAACTGCAATTACCACACAGCAGGCTGCATGCAATTACTAAATGCTGGCCACCAATTGGTGTAGAGGCCATCACATGCACATGTGCAGATACCTACAAAAGCAGCCTGTACTGCCAGTCCACACATGCAATAATATCAATGCAGCAACTGGAAGGAGAGAGAGAGAGAGAGAGAGAGAGAGAGAGAGAGAGAGAGAGAGATAGATAGAGACAGAGACAGAGACAAAAAAAAAAAAAGCCAGCAAGCAAGCCAGCATGGAAGCCAGCCAGCAAGCCAAAAGAAAAAAGCCGTTAGAGACAAAGGTAATGTAAACTACATAATCTAGTAATCTACATACTGTGAACCCTCCATATGTATTAGCAGTCTGTATCTATATGTATATGCAGATGTGCATAGGGCAAGGGACATACTGCAACTGTTAGTAAAGGCTGGACATACATATGTAGTTGAAGGTTGCTATGTGCACATATCAATGTAGGTTGTAGTGTGTAGCATTGAAAACAGCATGCAGTGCAGGTATATGTCATGTGGTGGTGAACTTCTGTGGGACTGAGCCAGTGAGGCCTGCTACAGCTATATGGCCTGAGGACAGCATAATGCATTCTGCACAACACTGTGCAATATCATTACAGAATGGTATGTCTCACAACTGTTTCAGAAGTGATATTCCCACCCTGAAAGGTGGGCAGTCTATCTGCCTACATGTGCATGTATATGTACAGCAAAGGATGTTTAGAAGTGTATATATATATATATATATATATATATATATATATATATATATAGATAGATATATATATCTACATATCTATCTAGATATATATATATGTATATATATATATATATATATATATATATATATATATATATATGAACATAGATAGAGAGGTATGTATAGACAGAGATATATAGATAGATAGAATATGTATATACATATAGATATAATAGATACATACATATATATATATATATATGTAGATACATACATATATACAGATAGATATGAATGTCTATAGATATGTATATATATATATATATATATATATATATATATATATATATATATATATATATATATATATATATATATATATATATATATATATATATATATATGGTTATATAGAGCGGTGTGTGCATGTATATATATATATATATATATATATATATATATATATATATATATATATATGTATATATTGATATATATATATATTTATATGTGTGTGTGTGTGTGTAAATATATATATATATATATATATATATATATATATATATATATATATATATAAAGAGAGAGTGAGAGAGGGGGACATGGGGGCAGATGTACTGCAACAGGTGCCTGGTGACCAAGGCATGGACTGAACACCAGTGTTGATACTGCAGTACCATACCCCATTCCAAAACATGTTACCCACTAACTACCACATAAGTAGTTGCCTGCCTACCACTGGAGGTGTCAGAAGGGAACATGAGACACAGGTGTAAAAAAGCCTCCCCTTTGATATCCACAGTGGCACACTAGTCTTGTAATCCCTGTACATGGTTCGTGTCATCACAAAAGGTGTGTCAGCTAGGGAAATGTAAGTCAGTGTGCCCCTCTACACCTCACAATGTCCTATGCAGTATGTACCTCCCATGAGAACTACAGCAAGTGGAAAGGCCACAGACATACCTAACAAAGACTGATAATGCCCTCAAACACATTCCCTATGCAGACTTACTCACAAAACCACAGCTAGAGTGCCTTGCATACTTCCTACACAGAGGTTACCACTGCTGGACATACAGAGTTATGTCACACCCATACCAGTCGGCCACCCACCATGGCAACACCTTACAATCCGTCCAGCCTACATGACCTAGGGCCCTAATCCTTGTCACCGCACTAAACAGCACATGCTGGAGGTACAGGTTTCTATACACAAATACGCCATACCCTGGACTAAACCACCCAGCATTAACAAACAAGGCTCCTCATTAGTAGATGTCATACATACCCCTGATGAATGTTATGGAGATGGGTAATATGCCCTATGAGTCACCTCTGTGTAACCGTTTCACAGGAGCAAGTAAAATCACATTACATGTGTCTCAAAGGGCAGGGTAGCATATGGCTAGGCTGCCCTAAGCCCAGGGCCAATAGCATAGTACCTACCTATGACACAATGCACACACACATGTACTCAGTGCAATACCAGCTATTTGAGGTTGAATTAGTGTGACACTGACTGTGTGCAAGGTCTGTAAAGGTTTGATAGCTTAGCGTGAGTCTGTGTCTGTCATGGTAGTTTGTGTTGTAGGTGTGAGGCCAGAGAAAGATGTGTCAGTTATCGGGATGCAAGCATAGTAGATTGGCATATGTTGTGCTATAGTTCCCTGTGTATGACTGCGGTGTCCCATCGTAGGCAGAAGCAATACATGGGTGCTCAGTAAGTGGTACTGCTGTTGAATCCAGCTCACACATGAACTGTTGTACTACCTGAAGTTGTAGGCCTAAACACTGCAGTATGGAGTATGTTCACATTCCCTGGTAACACTGTCTGGTGTGTTTCCTGTAGTCTGCACAGATTACATACCTCATGCATAGGTATCTGTAAGTAGGGGCACACAGTACTATAAGGTACACAGTTAATGCTCATCTGTGTCGTCATACATTTGTGTGTTGTATTTATGTGTAATGTGTGTGTAATGATGCCTGTACCATGGCCGCAATCACATGTGTGTTACAGGGAATGTGTGTGTACCTGGCAGCATGTATACTCTGTGACAGCAGTATGCTGGCTATATTAACAACTGTGCACATATGTCAGGTAGGGGTATGGCATCAAAGACTAGGGTGGATTACCATTGAAACTGTAAATGTGCATTGCATTCATTGCATGGGATGACAATATTCTTCATCCATTAGCTTGATACATAGCCCCAGTGTGAGATTGTGCATTGTATCCCAAACAGTGTGCCGAGTGCTGGTGTATATACTAGTTTGTTATATGGAGTGTGGCAGGCACTGTCTGACAGTTGTGGGCTGACCACTGATATGTGGTATCGAACATGTGTATCCCCTGATAGACAGACAGATGCTATATATGGCAGTTAAGTGATATCAGTACATTAGAATATTAAGTTTGCCACATGACTTGCTCACATATTTTTCTTTTCCTTCCAGGGTGATGGTGCATCAGTGTAACCCACCTTATACATCATGAGATCCACCAGAGCCTGGTGCAGAATTTCTCTGTGCTGTTTTCTAGGACCAGCCAGAACCAGCATGAGAGGGTTGCACTGTGACAAGATCTTGACCATCAGGTAAATGACATAGGCATGCATAACCAGGCATGTGAGCAGGTATGCTATCACTGCAGTGATTTAATTAGACATGTCTGGCAGTGTGCGTCTGATATCCACAGACAACAGCTTGCCACAGGGGGTGGGGTACCTATCCACCCCCCCCTCACCAGTGTGGAGGAGCAACTCCTAAGTGTTGTGGCTCCAGGCCAACAACAACAACATCCACAAACATGTGTCATCATGGAGGCCGGAGCCACCCAGCATGTTGAAATGGAGTGTGCAGGTAACATGCCATATCTGTAGTTGACTGTTCTCTGTACTGGTAGTTTATGTGTGTGTGAGATATGTACTGTGTGTGTAGTTGTTAACCTGCCTATTCTTCTGCAAGATTGATATTCTGAGCATAATCTGTACACCTGTGAAAGCCACCTGTACTTTGTCATACTCACAGTATCAATGGCACAGTTGTGGCCACTGGCAATCACTGTCATATTTTTGCAGGTCCCTCTGGAGTGACAGTAAGGCAGCCAATCCATGCTGGTGAGTGTGTATTAACAATACTATTGCTAATGACATGTGCATGTCATATGGAGGTGTAGTGTATGCACATGTAACACCTACGCATAATGCATGCTGTGCATGTTTGCTGTGAGACTATGCATATCCCATTATTTTCAGTAGCTGCCTCACTGACATGCAATACACAGAGCATGACAAACAAGTGTGGCAACACAGTACTGGACATTGTATAGGCATACCTGATACACATGTACACAACACACACATGTTTGGCATAGACACTACACCTTAGCCTGCTACACATGTCCAGTTATGACACCTGCTGTATGGCCACCCTTCAGTATCCCACTTATCCTCAATGCAACACACATAATATACCTGAGGGGTAGAGGCCTACCGTGTCTTTGTGCAACAGTCTTGAACAAATAATACATTCATGTTAGGCAATGCTCACTACTGGCCACCTTACACACCCATGTATCAAGTGGCTGTGTAATTGTGGATGTAGTCATGTTACTGCACTTCAGGTACAGCATGCTAGCTGCCTATCTGGCACACATTATTATTGTTGACTGTCCACAAGAAGCATGCTGATCATGGCTCATGTTACTACACCACATCCACTTCCACTGACCACAAAAGTACACATAGCAGTTATTGTGTAGCACCGTCATGTGTTGTGTGTGTGTGCAAATATATGCACCCACAGCTTGTAACACTTGCACAACATTGTTATGTCCTTGTACACATTGAGTCCCAGGGTGGAGACAATCACTGAACAACTACACACAACCATCAAATACACGTATACTGTTATTAACAAGGGCTGTCTACACTTCCACTGCATGTTCCTGTGCAACACAAAATCTGCATGCTGACACATGTGAGGTGATGTTTTTACTTGTGATACTGTCACCCACCCTCAAACAGTATTGTATATGTGTTGGATTGCAGGTGTGTCTGTGTTTGTATCTGCTGTACTGAGAAGTGTGCCTGTGTGCCTATGTGCTTGTGTGCCTGTGTGCATGTGTGCATGTGTGCCTGTGTGCATGTGTGCCTGTGTGCCTGTGTGCATGTGCGCCTGTGTGCATGTGTGCATGTGTGCATGTGCACCTGTGTGCATGTGCGCCTGTGCACCCGTGTGCATGTGTGCATGTGTGAATGTGTGCCTGTGTGCATGTGTGCATGTACGCCCGTGTGCATGTGTGCATGTGCGCCTGTGTGCATGTGCGCCTGTGTGCATGTGTGCATGTGCGCCTGTGTGCATGTGTGCATGTGTGCATGTGTGCTAACATTGTGTACACATTTGTAAACTGTGTTTCCTATCTTCCTCTCACAGGTTCTGATGTTGCTCTGGTGGAGTGCAGCAGAGAACCTGAAGCCACTGCTGGGGGTAGTGATAATGATGATACATGTGTAATGGCACAGGGAGGTGTGACAGGGTCTGTCATTGGTCAGCTAATTGACACTACACAGCAGTCAACCTCATCAATGCGCACAGTCATCCTGCCGATACATCCATTGTCACCAATGTCCTTAGCTGAGGGACAGCATACAATGGGCATTGACCAGGGTAGTGTGGTATCATTGGCACATGCATCCCCTCACAGTAACCATGGCCAGATTCCTGACATGGTACCACACAGGCAGATGTCCAGGGTTTCTCATGGGAGCATCCGTGGTTGTCCTGCCCCTGTCAGATGTGCCCACAGAGGTCTTTCAACCTCAGCTATGTTCTGGGCTGTAATGCAGGCACAGGCACATATGGAACGGTACACCAGACAGGGTCTGAGGGAGCTTAGAACACATTGCACCGCTATGAATGACACTTTGCGTGATGTTGCGGCTGCCATCCGTAATATCAGCGAGGTAATTGATAGACGTTGGGGGGGGACATTAGATCTCTTCCACAACTACATGTCCAGGAGCCAGGACAGTGGAGGCATCGATGTGGACATATGCCAGCAACATCATCAGCTGGCAGTCGTTGCGGACAACAACAAACCCGCAGCCACTCCCATAGTGCCAGTACCAGCCCCAGCAATGCTGGGTCTGTGCTGTCATTAGACCGTCCTAGTAGACCACATGCACGTGGCTCTGGACAGTCCCAGCAGGGACATGTATCCAGTCAATAACCCACTGCTTCTGATGACAGTACCTAGTCTGGCTTAGTACCTGATACTGTCCGTAGCACCCCTGCCAGGCACAGGTACTGTGTCCATGGCAAGAGACAGTGATCTGTATGACCTGGCAGGTACAGTCTGTGGCTGTCCACAAACACCCATATATGGCAGCCATGTGGTGGAACTGTGTGCATGCATACACACACATATAATGCTAACACCTAGGGCTAACACATACACACACATCGCATCAACATTGCCCCATCTTGTACTGTTGTTCCTCACTAACACACACACACATACATGTCGATTGCATTGATGCAGGAACAGGATAGCATGGTGCTGATGCACAGGGTGACTACATAGCACAGTAGTAATAATATCATGTTGTTAACAGTAAGGTGTAATGATATTGGTGTGGGTATATTCGAGCATGCATGATGCATTAACTATGATTGTCATTGTAGTTTTGTATACACCAGTGTTAATTCCCAAAGTGTACTGTCTGCACATGTGCCACATGGCTGTTGTGTGTATCTGTGCCTGCATGTATTGGGGTGTGGACAGTACATGTGTGATGTCTGCAGCACAGAGTTGAAGGTGTACATTTGTGAACATGGTTAGCATGGAACATGACATGGTTTGACAGTATGCTGTGGGTGATACAGTTTCCATATGTCAATGGTCTGCATTATGGTACTATACGCAGCATACATAGCCTGACATTCCGTTGTCATTACATGGTGTCTCCTCAACTGATACCCAGATGTAGGAATCTGGTATCAGTGATATCCCTGCAGTACTACACTATACCAGTAGCCATTCTTACTGAGCCCCACACATCCCTGAGAACAATATTTTTTGGCATATAGCAGTCTCACGTACATGTCAACACACTACGGATATGTCCATCCATGACTGCAAATGCATACAGTGGCCTACAATGCATTCTACACATGACACACCTAAAACCCACAAGGGTATCATACAGACAGATACCTGTTGTCCAAGCCATGCTGTATTGCTGTAACACAACTGTAGCATTGTCATCGGCATGTAGTTAACATAGTATTCCAACAGTACCATGTAGGTGGTAGCACCCATCATGTAGAACGGGTAATGGTGTGTACATGTGGGCAAGTGTTATCTTGTCTATCCTGTGATATTCACATTTTGAAAGGTATTCTGCAGTCCCTTGGTGTCTCACTATTAAAGGTCACAGGTACATATATGTATGTGGCACACACATACCTGATGTGTGCATTGAAATTACTGTTATAATAATATGTCATACAATAATAAAAGCAAAACACACAACACATTGACAAACTTCGTGACAAACACACACATGTCATTTGTGAGATTCAAACCCCTACCTAACTATGTTATAATACTTGAGAGAGATGCATTAGCGCAGCATGCTATTCGCATCACTGGATGCTTTCCTTTCTCCTGCTGTATTTATAAGGTGCTGATATCATCAGTCTTTCCAAAGAGGAATGTACATCTTTTAGTGTGTTATCCCAGTCTTCAAAAAGGCCATCCCTTTCACCAAGAATTGGATACATACACACCCCCCTCCCACTCCACACAGACACAGTGTTTGCAGGATTCAAACTCCTACCTAAATATGTTAGGATACTTGAGAGAAATGCATTAGTGCAGTGCGTTATTCATATTACTGGATGACTTCTCTTCTCCTGCTGTATTTCTAGGGTGCTGACATCATCAGTCTTTCCAAAGAGGAATGTACATCTTTTACTATCCCTCAGTATGGGGGATAACAATATCTGTGCATTAACAGATGCCTAGTTCAGGGTCACATATGCACACTGGCACTGCCAGGTTATGTTCTATACCATGCTTCGTGACCACAGGACTTGTTACACACAACACAAGTAGGGGGTGTATCCATATACATCACAGATACACACACCTCTGGGTTGGTACCACTGCACTAAGCATGACAGGCCATACATATACAACTACCATTGTGCAAAACTGCCTTTTGGTTTGGTGTGTAGTTCAGACCACCCCCCCCCATACCCAGGAACTGCACTAGGCTTTTTCTGGGAACAGTGTAGGATATGAAGGTCTTCACACACACCATTATAGTGGTTGACTTCAGGCACACAAATATTGACTGGGGATACTACTCAGGCCCTCAACAACATCACCCTACAGCCACTGCAATATGTGGATCCATGCGCTATGGCACAACCAGTCACCACATCCACAAGGGGGAATACATATTGGACCTGATCATCACCAACATGGGGACTCGATGTTCCACACCAGAGGTAGAACCCTCATTGTTAAGATCAGACCATAAACAACTTTCCCTGGACATCCATATCCCGTCCCCACCCCCAGCCAAGGAAATCACTGTAAAGAATTTCTCAAAAGCAGACTTTGCACTTGTGAAGACTGGGGTGGAATACTTCAAAGGCCCCGTGCTGGAGGATAATACAGCCCAATCTGCAGAATCCTTTACAAACGCATTGTATGATCACCTGCAGGTATGCATTGATCATGCTATCCCAAATAAAACCATGACTCCTCCAAAACAGGAGACCTGTCTGGTTGACCCCGGCCATATATAAGCTGTACAACATAAGGAGGAAGCTACTACATAACACAGCAATATCCCAAAGAGGGAGGACATCTCTGAACAGTATTGGCAAGACACTTCAATCTCTCATATAATCATCACTTGCACGTTTTGACAGTGAAATTGACCAGACACTACAGATAATCACAAGGCCTTCTTTAGTTATGTCAGGAATATGTGTGGAAACAACCCATATATGCTCTGAATTGTTGCATAACAGCACAAAATATGCCAAACCTATGGACATAGCCTACACCCTGGCAGACAGAGTCTGCACAAATGCTCCCCCTTACCCCCCAAGGGTACAGATGCCCATCCCAAATGAATGTAACCTCCCTGACATCACAGACGCACAGGTGAAAGGTGCCCTCTCCACAGCAAATAACACAGCATATGTATGGGACCAGACGGTGACCCAGGCTGTGTCCTACATGAGCGCTGAG
Source organism: Protopterus annectens (assembly GCF_019279795.1). Classification (NCBI taxonomy): domain Eukaryota; kingdom Metazoa; phylum Chordata; order Ceratodontiformes; family Protopteridae; genus Protopterus; species Protopterus annectens. The sequence continues at coordinate 536,771,259 of NC_056730.1, read as the reverse complement.
TAGGACTGAACACTCACATTAAGTCATTGTTACAACTTAGCCTTACTACAGGATATGTACCCTGAGAATGGCATAAAGATTCAGTGCTCCCACTCCACAAAGGTGGTGCCACAACGGACCACAGGAACTATCACCCCATAAGACTGACTAGTGTGGTAGAAAAAGCTATGGAGCGTATTATCATGGAAGTCATAATCAAAAACACTGTGAGCCTCCAGACAGTGGATCATACACAATTCGGATTTGTTAAGGGCAGATCTTGCCTCTTACACATAGTTCATATCTTTGAAACGGTTACTGAAGCCATGGATGAGGGCAACTTAGTTCACACAGTCTACCTGTACCTTGCAGAAGCCTGCAACACAATACCCCATTCAGGTATCATACATATGCTTACCAGCTTAAATATCAACCCCTATATCACTAGATGTGTTGCTATCTGCCTTAGGGATGGAATCCACATGGTCAGAATTGCAAGTGCCATGTCCAATTCCAGACCAGTTAAAACTGGTGTCTCACTGGGCTCAGTTGTGGGACCTGTCCTGTTTGGTATGTACTTCTCTGAGGTTCAGACTAACACGGGGGGATTATGCCTAACAAACGTCACAGATTACTGCTAACCAGGGGCCATAAGCAACATTGCAGCTGACACATGCTTCCTCCATAAGGGTCTCACAGAAATGGATGTTTGTTGCCATAGCCATGGCCTCGTGCTAAATGCTAAGACATGCATAGTCATCCCCTTTGGGGAAAACAAGGTGCACACAAATCACCACATAAGTGGTAATCCATTAAGTACAGAAGATGTATTTACAGATTTGGGGACCAACATAGATCGTAACCTCTCCTTTGCTAATCACATTGACAGAGTCATTGCAAAGACCTTTATATAGCCCTCCTTAAAACATGGGGTTTTGCATGTAGATCATGGGAGGTCATTGTGGCCCTCTACTAGTCACTCAAAAGGCCCATGTTTGACTACAATGCCCCTTTTGGGGTGTACCTTACCCAACACCTGCAGCAACCACAGTGTCCACAACAGTACCTCCCCAAGAGGATCATGGGCTACACATAGATGTCCTATGCAGCTCAACTAAAGGATCTCCAGCTCTACTCAGTTGCTTAATGCCTACTCAGAGGTAATCTATGCCTGATGTGCACAGCCATGTCAAACCCAAAAGTAATAGACATGCTCCACCTCATAACATCCAAGACCCTTAGAGCTAGACACTCTAGCGACTTAAACCTCAGCACAAAACTAAATAGGACATACCGCAGGGACAGATTCATTACCCAGAGGCTCCCCTCACTCTGGAATTGAATCCCAATTAAAGTTAGACATAGCCCCTCGCCAACCCTCTTCCAGCAAAATCCAGCTGCATGGATGGGAAATTGCAAATTCATCCCTGGGATCTCCACTGTGTCCCTGCTTGACAGAGGCACAGCAAACTAGCCTTAAAGGGTGCCTTCTGTGACCTACTTTACAGAGGCACAGTAGGCTACTCTACTGGGGAGGCGGACGCCAAATGCACTCTGCCTAGGCTTATGAATTCCCTGGGGCAGACAGCCTAGTATCGACCTCTGCACCTATGTTTATGTTGGGGATGCACAATATTTGTTACTGATACTGTTTGCAGGTCTTTATTGCTGTAACTTTCCCAGTTTCTATGAACAACTTGTGTATCTGCGTAACATGTTTGATCATGACAGGGTTCCAGTATAGTAATATATGTGTCTGTTGTCATTTAACTGTGTGCACAGGGCAGATTGCTGGATCGTGGGAGGTTCCTGGCTTAACACATACAACTGCCAGATATGTGTGGCCGACTGCTATACTCAGACATGGCCTAAGTGTGTGAGCATGCCCTGTTCAGGCTTTCCATGGTTTGTTGCCTGACATATGTCTCATTTATCCAAGTGTGTGAGCATGCCCAGTGTGACCTTTCCATATGTTGTGATCTGAAGTCCACTACATTTGTGGCTGTGTGTGAACATGACCAATATTGACATTTATACTGTGTGTGTTGGAAGTCATGTTGTGTTCTTACTGCCAGACTCCTTTGTGTCATAACTCAACAGGGATTGTGCTGTGCCTGCAGGGATTCCATGGGATAGTTTGCAAAGACTTGTCAACATTCTTTCATACTGGCTGAGTACAGCAATACTGTCATGGTGTACTGGTTCAATACTTTCACTATGGTGCACAGTATCATGGGTTTGAGTCCCATCACTGCTTTAAATGTTCATACTGAGCAGACCAGACTGGTTAAGGACCAGTTGGGCAACTATGAGCATGTTGCATTTTGTTCAGCTATGGCCTACTTAAACCAGGCTTGTCCAACATTGCTGTATATTCACCAACTTAGGTGGACATTGCCAAACATTACTCCACATTGACCACAGCTGTACTAGTTGGTGTGTGTGATTCTGTTCATAGGTTCATACTAGGCTATCTGCCCTAGGGCATTTATAATCCTAGCCAGAGTGTGTTTGGCTTTCAACACACATTTTAAGTGGAGTTTGGCATGACATTTTTCAAGGTTAGTATACTGTGCCTCTGTCTAACAGTGACATAGAAGTGATACCCAGGGTAAACCTACAATTTCCCACCCACTCATCAAGATTCCTCTTGAAGAGAGTTAATGAGGGACTCTGGCTAACCTGGAGTGGGAGTTTACTCAAGAGTGGAGGGAGCCTCTGGATTATGAATCTGTCACTCCAGCATGTCCTATTTATTTCAGTCCTGAGGTTCAGGTCTCTTGAACGCGTAGCTTGATGGGATTCTGATTTTCCAAAGTGCAGCATGTCCATTGATTCCAGGTTGGACATGGCTTTATACATCAGGCACAGATCACCTCTGGGCAGGCGGTATGCCACTGAGTGGAGCTGCAGTTTCTTTAACCGGGCAGCAAATGGCATGTGTTTGAGCCCTTTGATCCTCCTGGTGAGGTACTTTTGTGGTCTTTCCAGCTGCTGCAGGTGTCTGATAAGGTACATCCCACAAGGTGCATTGTACTCAATTATGGGCCTGATGAGGGATGAGTAAATAGGCATGATGACCTCCCCTGACCTAGATGTGAATACTTTCATGATTAGGTGGGCTATATGAAATGTTTTTCTAAACACTTTTGCCACATGGTTGTCAAATGAGAGATTGCTATCAACTTGGGTCCCCAGGTCCCTTATCACTTCTTCCATACTTAATGGGTTACCACCTATGTGGTAATTTGTGGGCACTTAGGCTTTGCCAAAGGGAATGACTATACACTTTTTTGCGTTTAGCTTGAGGACATGGCTCTGTCACCAGTTGTCTGTTTCTATGAGGCCCTTTTGTAGGATGCTTGTGTCAGCTGGAGGGTCGATTATGGCACCCAGTTTGCAGTCATCTGCAAACTTGTTCAGCCACAGTCCTTCTGTGTTGGCCTGTACCTCCGAGAAATATATACCAAACAAGGGAGGTCCCAGGACTGAGCCTTGTGGGATGCCACTTGTAGCTGGTTTGGGGTCTGACATGGCTCCAGCATTTCTGACCATGTGGGCTCTGTCATTGAGCCAGTTTGCAACCCATCTAGTGACATAGGGGTTTATATTGAAGCTGGTGAGCTTATCTATAATGACCAAGTGGGGTATTGTATGGAAGGCTTTTGCGAGGTCCAGGTAGGCTGTGTGGACCACCTTCCCCTCGTCAATGGCCTTGGTGACTGTTTCAAATGACTCAACCAGGTTTAAGAGGCAGGATCTGCCCTTAACAAAGCCAAACTGGGTAGGATCCAGTGTCTGTAGGTCTCCAATATTTTTATTTCTGAGGTCCATGATGATCCTTTCCATAGCTTTGCAGACCAAGCTAGTCAGGCTTCTGGGGCAATAGTTTGCAGTATCCATTGAGGCACCACCTTTGTGAAGAGGGACCACTGTTGCTGTACACTGCTCTTTGGGTACATATCCTGTGGTAATGCTGAGATTGAACAGTGGTTTTAGGTTTGTGTTCAATTCTTCTTGGGGTTCATGTTAGACACAGCCCAGGAAACTGTCTGGTCCCATTGATGCTGTGTGTTTTGCTTTGGAGAGGCTGGCTGTTACCTGAGCATCTGAGATGTCAGGGGGCCAGCACTCTGCTGGGATATATATTTGCCCTTTTGGTGGGGAGGGGAGGGAGAAGTTTGCACTGAACCTGTCAGCTTGGATGTTGGCAATGTCTGTGGGTTTGGTGTATTGTTTGTCATTTTGGACTAATTCTGAGCATATCTGGGAATTCTCATCCAGGTTCCTACCATAACTAAAGAAAGCCTTGTGATTATCCTTAGTGTCCTGTACAATTTTTATCTCAAAGATGGCCTTAGACGATTTTATGTATGGCCGTAGTTTTTCAATAATACTGATCAGAGATGCCTTCCCTTTTTGGGATTTTGCTCTATCATATAGTAGCTTCCTCCTTGTATTGTATGTTTTTTTATGGCTGGGGTCCACCAGACAGGATGCCTGCCTTTGGAGGATTGGATCTTGGTTTTATTTGGGATTGCATGATCCATGCATTCCTGAAGGTGTTCATAGAATGTGTTTATAAAGGGTTCTGAGGTCTGGGCCATATTTTCCAAAGGCACAGGGGTTGTGAAAGATTCCACCTCGGTTTTGAGGAGTGTGACATTTGCTTTAGTGAAAATTTTTCACTGTGGTTTTCTGGCCATGGGCTGGGGTTGGGATGTGAATATCCAGTGAGATTATTCTATGGTCTGATCTTACCAGTGAGGGATACACTTCTGGTCTTGGGCATAGAGTCCCCATGTTGGTGATGATCAGGTCCAGTATGTTTTCCCCTCTTGTGGGAGTGGTAGCAAGTCGTTCCATAGCATTTGAGTTTATAAATTCTAGGAACCTTAGTGCTAGGGTGTTGCAGCTGGGGTAATGCTCCCAGTCTAAGTTTTGGTAGATGAAGTCGCCCAATATAATGGTGTTTGGGAAGACCTTCATATTTTCATGTGTTCTCCAGTCAGCCAAGTGTGGTTCCTGGGTTTAGGAGGGTGGTCTGTAGCAGGCTATGAACTGGAAGGCGGTTTTACCCACTGTTAGTTGCACATGGATAGTCTCTGATGCTTCATGCTGTGCCACCAACCTGGGGGTGTGGGTATCTTTGACAAATATTGATACTCACCCTCCTTTTGTAGTTTGATCCATGTTTTGCAGCTGTAAAGCATGGTATGAGGTGTAACCTGTTAGTGCTAGGGTGCTCTTTGGAGGCTTGAACCAGGATTCTGTTACTGCACAGATATCAACATTCTCCATGCTGAGGAGAGTTTGGAGTGCATGCATCTTGCAGTTTAGACTTCTGGCATTGAGTAGCATCACTTCTAGTTTCTTATCCCTTGTGATACCTATGGAGGTGGGTTTGTCTTTTGAGCCTTACCTAAAAAAGGCACTATGGGGGTGACAAGAACCTTTGGCAATATCCAAAAGGCCACAGGTGACAGGTGAAAGCCATCCCTAGCGAAGCATCATGTCTTGTCGAGCATGTCATCCCAGGCTGACAGGCATTGGATCCCCTTTCACTGACACCAGTACTTAAGCCAATTGTTGTAATTGATCATCTTAATTGATACTCAAGGTCATCAAGTTTGCATGTACTACATGGTGGTAAATGCTGTTTAGCACTACCTTACATTGCTTAACACATGGCCCTGTCCATGTAGGAGACGTTTTAGGAGCTCTCTTACACACCCCTACAAGCTGTTCCTGGATTGCTCATTGGACATGATGGCTGCATGGAGTCTTACTCTACTCGTACACTCCATGCAAGCCATCGTGAATCCGTCAGACAGTATATTCAAGATGTGACGTAAGTATCAGGTGGTGCTTCCGAGCTGCCTATGTCGGATGCACATACTACACTCCCTGTACATGTTTGAAAGCAGGTTGTGTCAACTTAGGCATCCCTTTCACTATATGTGGGTGTCAGAGAGAGGTATCATTTCCAAGGTTCCTACTGAGCCAGTGTATGTGCTATGCATTGCCTCTTTGCCAAGGCGAAGGCATACTGGTCATGCCTTCTTCTGCCTACTGGGGCAGGCTCAGGTTGTTCCTCCTCCGAGTCACGGTCTGCCTGTGATGACCTTGGCAATGGTGGGGAGCTGGTTGGCCCAGGCCTATGCTGGTCCTGTTGCAGCTGTTTTCACAGAATCATATTATGTAGCATAGCACATACCATGACAATTTGGGTACATGTAGTTGGTGAGTATTGCAAGGCTCCACCAGATGTGTCCAGGCACTGGAACCATGACTTGAGCAACCCAAACACACGCTCAATTACATTTCATGTTTGTGCATGTGCCTCATTATGGCATTCCTGTTCAGGTGTGTGTGCATTTCTGATGGGTGTCATCAGCCACGGCTCCAGTGCATAGCTAGCATCCCCCACTAAGTGACCATGTGGGATGTCCCCATTGGCAAATGTCTGGTACAGCTGCGTCAGATGCCAGATATGGGAATCATGGTAGCTTCCATGGCAGCCAGCACACACATTCATTATTATGCCCTGGGCATCACACACAACCTAGCAGTTGATGGAGGGGAAGCCCTTGCAGTTAATGTAGGCCCTACCCCGCTCAACGGCTGGTGCTTTGATGCATATATGCGTGCAGTCTATTGCACCCACTACCTCAGGGTATTCTGCTATTTGCTGGAAGAGACGCATATTGCTGGCCAATACCTAATGAGAATTGAGGAAATATACATGATCACCGACATGTGCTGACATGGCATCCAGGAACTGGTGCAGTACCCTGGATGCTAATGCCTGTGATATCCCCATCATATCACCAGTTGGTCTCTGGAAGGTACCTGTTGCTAGTATTCTTAGGCCAACACATACCTTGGTTTCCACTGGGATGGGTTCCCCTCTGTTGGTTCTGTGTGTGAGGCGTGGCCTACACAGCTCAACAATTTGCTGCAGGAGGTCTCTGTCCACTCTATTGCGCTCCACTATCTCCAGCTCATGTAACCCCTGGTAGGTGACCCTGGGCATGTACACTCTTCTCCGTCTCCTCACTGTGGGTTGTGCGGCAGCATTTGCATTGTCACCACCCTCAGCATGTTGCATATGTTGCCTTATAACAGCAATGGCAGCCCCTATCATTTTTTGTCTGAGTGAAGCTTTTTCAGTTTTCACTTCTAGTAGCTTACTCCAGTGTTGCAGTGTCTCTTGAGAGAAACAAACTACACTGTTGTTTGCAGAGTTTTAAGTGCTGGCCTGGGCTAGTGTTCTGCCTGTGTAATTGCCTGATTCTGACTGTTTTCACCTGCTAGCTCTACTAGTATTCCCTGGTAGCTTCCTACTATTTGTTGTGCTTCCTTTTTCCTTTCTGTTTCCTCGGGGGAGCGACGAGCATACAAGCACAAACACGCTCACAGCAGCTCACACACACGCACACATGCTTAGATGGACTAAAACTTGCCTATTTGGGTTAAAACGCACGCACACCAGCGCAGATGCGCTTACAGGTCTTTAAACAGCCATATACATGCTTACTCCGGCTTAAACACACGCACTCACGCTTTCACATGTGCACTCTGTCTTACTCGGGTTTACAGGCACGCGCAGGCGTGCATACCCGCTCAGCAAGAAACTTTGGTGTTATCCACAATATACACCTTCCATTTCTTGGCTTTCCGTGGCCTACCTGTTGACACACCTCTTTCCATGATGTCTAACTGACAGCTGACACATGCCACTCTGCTCCTATGAGCTTCACTACTTTCATACATACCCCCTTGTGATGTCACCTATCTCCTACTCTGTTACTCCCCATATCCTACTCCTACACTCCACTGACTGTGCTCATTTGCTATGTAAAAGTGTGATTCACTATCCTAACACTCATTTACATAGGATTGCCTACTAATGCTTGGTTACATGTCTTAGACTGGGCTTCTCCCCTTAGCAAAGCCTACTCGGTGGCCATGTTGTCTTCAGCCTGCTATTCCCTTACTTTGTAATTTAACAATTTTCATAGATTCAATGTTTGTGGCTTTTATTTTCTTATTTTATGATTTTTTAGCGCACCCCGTTTGCGCGGCGCTGCGCTACGCTTAAACATCGGAAATCGGCGAAAAAAAAAAGTATTTTTATTTTAATTTTGCATCTGGGAACATTTCCAATGGCTGTATATTTGGCCATTGGCATGCTTCCTCAACCATATGCAACCTTTATTTGGAGCTGACAAGGCTCCATTGTGCTATTTGCAGAACGGTACTCAGTTGTCAACTGAGTACATTTCTGCAGCTAACACGGCTCCTACTTGGACAGGTTTGGGCTTCCTGGATTGCAAATTTACCTCATTTGCATGCCTTTTGGCTGCAAGTGAGGTAATTTGCATATCCCAGCCCTGTCCATGTAGGAGACATTTTAGGAGCTCTCTTACACGCCCCTACAAGCTGTTCCTGGATTGCTCGTCGGACATGATAGCTGCATGGAGTCTTACTCTACTCGTACACTCCGTGCAAGCCATCGTGAATCCGGCAGACAGTATATTCAAGATGTGACATAAGTATCAGTTGGCATTACAGGTGTAACAGAACCAAGTTCTAAACTTTGTCTTATTTAATTTGCAGTTAGCTGAGTGGGTGGTTGTGATACTGGCAGCAGGAAAGATAATCTTTCCTCACACCATATGAAATAAAAACATTAAACATTGCATCTATTTTCTTCTCTTTATTTTGTGAACATCATTCCCATATCTGTGCTTCTCAACAAGACTGCTATGTGCTTGGCCATGCAGTTGATATAGGTTTCAATAAGTGATCTGCTTCCTTAGAACTGCAGGCACATTTGTACTCAGAGGCAGAAAATGTTGTCATAAACAATTCAAATAAATGTTAGGAATGCTGTTTTCCTAAATCAGTCATTGTAGTCACAAACTTTCTTGTAAGTCCCTTCTCACTGACACACCCCCGGTAAGTATACATCAAAGAGGACTGACTGTAGAAACCTGAATGATATTGCGTTACAGACTAATCATTCATCACACCTGAGGCACTTAGCAGTTAACAGTTCTCGGTGCTTATCCTTGCAGAAGTAGGGCATGTGCATGAGATCATTTAGGTCCTTACACAATGTTTACATACCTTGTACTTAATGCAGATTTTGGAATTCATGAATGCTAATGAATTCACACATCATTTACATACTGATAGTGCTGAGAGGGCTGAATTTGCACTATATTAAGGCAATCATGCAGGTAAGGAATATTTATTGAAGTGGGGAGACTGTTTGGATCCAGAGAGCTCAATACTGCTACTTGCTTTGAATACCTGTTGCTACATTCACCACTGACGTGCTGTAAAGTAGGTTGTTGGTATGAACAAATTGATGCATTTTAACCTTATTTATGGATTGCATTTCGCAATGCAAGTATTGTTTTACTGTCTGCATTATTCCAATTAGATGTTAGCACAGGCATGTATACCACAGTTATATCTTGAGGCTGCAGAATTTTTCTACATTATGCTGACAGTTTAATGCAATTTCAATCTTGGAAGCTGACCACTTTCTTTACAAAAATGTTAGATTGCTTATTATCAACGTCATTGAGTTTTGTATTATTAAAACTGACAATTATGTTAAGGCCCAGCTGTCCACCTGGCTGCCCTCCACAAAAATGGATATCACACCAAAAATGTTAACTATTTTTTCTTGACAAGTGTACATTATTTTTGTTAATGCTACAATATATTATTGAGTGACTGAAATGTTTGTCCTGCTATGACTTTATTATCAAGTTCTTTCTTTTGTGGTGTATGGGGGGATCTGTATTAAGAGTTGCATATACTCATATGGTGCCTTCCTTTTTCATTTATTTTTTGTATTTTGGATGGATGCATTCATACTTATTTTTTAGTTTAACTTTCATTTTTTTACTTATATATATTTTTTCTTTCCTATTATGTTTCCTCTCATACAGGGCTAATGTACCTAAGACATCTGCACCCCATAAACTGCCAAACACCGATCCAGTTATGCTGTATAATTAATTAACTAATCATCATTGTATACACACACACACACACATATATTTATGTCAGATATATATATATATATATATATATATATATATATATATATATATATATACACACACACACACACACACACACACACACACACACGCACACACACATCTTTTTTTAAATTTTATTTATTTATTTATTTATTTTATTTTACATTTGTTAACCGAAATGGTCTGACTGGACACAGGTCCATTTTCTGTGATGGCCCAGGGAGAAAAGCTACACAGTAAGTAAACTTTTACACAATATGTTAAAATACAGTATAGAGAGAATATTCAAACAATAGGTTAGAGTACAGTATACAGCAGAAAACATAACAAGACCTATATATACAAGAAAAAATAGTTACACGTGGTTAATAATAGAATAAGTATACAAACTGCATCAGCATGAGGAGAAGACCTAGACTGTAATGTATATTGCAGTAGGTATATTAGGAAGTGAGATATATAAGTGGCATAATATGAGGACTTATGTAATACATGGGCATTGCCACTTATTATTTAAGTGTGTTCTAAGTGAGTTTTTAAAGTGAGAAAAGGTAGGGACATAAATCAGAGCAGAAGGGAGATTATTCCAGGTTCTAGCTATGGAGTGGGAGAACAGTGCTTTTCCTGCAGTATTGTTAGCCCTAGAGATACAGAGGAGGGGTTTGTCGGAAGATTGGAGAGGATGATTTATATTATAGTGGATGAGCAGTTGGCCTAGTGCAGGGTTTTTTTCTGGATGTGTTACCACATTGTAGGCAATGACTAATTGGTGATAGGTTAGTAGCTGGGGAAGTTTCAGCCATTGCAGTTCCCTACAGCCTGGCAATGGTGGGTTCTAAAGGTGGAGATATTTGCAAACTTGGTGACTTTATTATAACATGATTCGAGTCTGGCAAGATCAAGTTTTCTAATTTGGTTAAGAACTGAAGCAGCATACATTAGGGTAGACAAGAGGTGAGTTTGGGCTAGGGTAATCTGTGCTTGTTTCGAGAGGGATTTCCTGTGCCTATATAGTGTTCCCATTTTTTATGGACTTTTTTGATAGTTTGTGAAATGTGGATGTCGAAGTATAGATTTGTTATCAATTTCAATGCCTAGGTGTTTGGTATGGTCAGAGGGAGAGATAATAGTGCCATTTTTGGAGGAGACAGTGAAGGATAGAGAGGTGGAAATGGTTTTGTTGAGGCTGAAAAGTAGTAATTTGGTTTTATTAGGGTTTAGGATAAGTTGGATCTGAGTGATACAACTTTCCACAGAGCTGAAGGATTCCTGGGTGAGTTGTTGTAGGTTGGGAAGTGTTGGAGCTGAATAGATAAGAGTTAAAACATCAGCATATTGTATAAGTGAAGCATGCTGTGTGGTGGTATGGAGATTATTGGTAAATATGGAGAAAAGAAGTGGGCCTAATATGGAACCTTGTGGTACACCTATGGTAGTTGGGAGTAAGGGGCCATTGGACAGATTGTTGCCTATTTGACCGATAGCTTTAAAACCAGACTATAGCGGAAGGAGCAAAGGTTAGGGATGTCAGGGTGTCTAATAGTAAGGAATGTGAAACCATGTCAAATGCTTTGGAGAGATCTAAAAATATTGCAGTTACAAAGTTATTATTATTTCTATGTTGGTTTATCAGATTGGTGAAAGAAAGCAGAGCGGTGGTTGTGCTATGGTGTTGTCAGAATTCATGCTGTGTGGGGGAGAGGAGATGGTGTAAGTTTAGGAATTGTGTTACCTGAGAATGTATAAATTTGTCTAGTATTTTAGAGAAGGGGGATAGAATGGCAATGGGGTGATAATTTGAGCATTCATAAGAGTTTCCACCTTTATGTAGTGGAATAATGTATGATACCTTCCATAGCTGTGGGACATATGCTTCTTGTATGGAGCGATTGATAAGAATAGAAATAGGGTAAGATAAGGATTTAGCAGCTATTTTTAGAAAGTTGGCTGGTAGATTGCCAGTAGCAAGGGTGACAGGTTTCAGTTTTAGGAGGTGTTTTTTAGTTGTTGAGATAGGAATGGGTCAGAGCGTAAAGGATGGGATGCTGTCAGGGCATTTGGTTGGGTTATATGTAGGGCTGTTTTGGGATAGTTGGGAGGATAGTGTTAAGATGGATTCTGTGAGGTGGTGATTGAATTGGGAGGCAATGTCCTTGTTGTCGTTCGTGGAGTTAGGAGTGGGAGTGGTAGTTCTGCCTGGTTTTAGGAGAGAGTTAATGGCATGCCAAAACTTTTGGGAATCTTTTGAATGTTTGTTTTGGATATTGAAGATGCTATTTTGTCTATTGAGTTTAGTTTGTTTCTTGGCCTGATTTCTAATTTGTAGGTAACTTTGTTTGGCTAGGCTAGTATTGTATTTCTTTCAAATTTTCCAAGCATTATCCCTTGACTTTAGAAGGGCTCTACTTTCCCTAGTTAGCCATGGTGCATAGTTTGACTTGGCTCTTATTTTCCTAATTGGTGTGAGTCTATCAAGGATTGTGATGAGACTATTGTTGAATTAGTCAACACCTTGGTCTAGATTTAGAATTGTATATATATATATATATATATATATATATATATATATATATATATATATATATATATACATATATGTATGTATATGTGTGTGTGTGTGTGTGTGTGTGTGTGTGTGTGTGTGTGTGTGTGGAGAGAGAGAGAGAGAGAGAGAGAGAGAAACAAACATGAGGAGATAGAAGAGACATAGGGTAGGGGGAGAGGGAGAAGGAGTGGGAAAGGGGGAGTCCAGTGGAGAGTAAATATTTGTATGAGATATATCTTATCCTATAGTTGTATCATATCTACAACTATAAAGGCAATTGTTCTCTGTTTCTTCTGTCATTTACTTTGTGATGTTTATCATCCCTATTTCATTTCCCTTTTTTATCTCCAGGCAAATCTGAGTCTGTTATTGCACAACTCACCTGCACATGGTAAACACACCTTCTATATTTGTATTAATAAACAAAAGGTAAATGTATGTGTAACAGAAAGTTATTTGATTTCATTCCATTAGTATATTTTAACTTTTAATATGTAGTTCTCATAACATAGGATTAAGCATTGTTTATTTCATTTTTATTTTGTTTGTGTTGTTTACCTGTTATCATAGGTGATCTTGCCAGTAGCACTGTGGAAATCCTGCCTTCTGATGTCAGAGTACATGCAGAATCTGATGATGATGGCAGAGATAAAGAGGCACAGTTTGGGGATGCAGAAGGTCAGTCTGACACTGAGGTTGTGCCTCCAACATCTGCCTCTATTTTGGACACAGTCAGTAAGCCTACGCATACCAATGAGTCAGAGACTGTTGCTTGTCTTGCATATCTGAATAAGACGAAGAGACTTGTGTTTGCTTAAACAAGTTTATTACACACAAACACATCAGAATGGATTTCAGGACCATTAAACTTAAACTAAGCAACTGACTGTCACTTTATCACTCTGGCTGCTCACTCAAAATGGCGCTCTTGCTTGCACATGCTCAGTACTTATATACACATGTCCACTAACTTGAATGCTTCTTAAAGGTATATCACACTCTCTAATCTACATCCTCCTTCTTTAATGAGATGTCTCCATTGATAATGACATTTGAATAGGTGTGCAAATTATACAGACAATAATAAACAAAACAAGAATCATGTCCATGTTGCCATGTATCTGGAACTAGGTCTGGAAATGCAACCTGATCTCATAATGTAATAGTTAGGGCTGGGTTTAGCAACAGGGACAGCCACTGGGGAATGTCCCACTTCAGGACTCTCAGACTTATTTTCAGGAACAGGGATTGCTGACGGATGTCCTCTGGAACTGGAACATTAGACAAGTCACTCTGAGAATTAGAGTCTTTATTACAGAAGCCGTGGTGGTATGGCGGTAGCATTGTTACCTCACAGCAAGAGGTTCTCCCATTCGATTCTTGGCTGGGCTTGGGAGTGCCTTCTGTGTGGAGTCTACATGTCCTCCCCGTGGTTGGGTAGCGTTCGAAAGACATGCGTGCATAAATTGGCGTGCCTTCGTTGAAGGTTGGGCATTGAGCTGGCAGCTCGGCATTTTGTAACAATCTACTGCCAGTCATTAGCGGACCGGAGTTCCACTGTGGTGACCCCTTACTGGGAAAAGCCAAATGAAAAAAAAACATTACAGGCAAGATGCTATAACACTGGCTCAGACACCAGTAATAAATGCTTCTCATTCTGCCTAAATTCCATTCCTTGTGATTCCATGATGTACGATCTCGGCTCTTGACACATAATTTTCACAAATCCAATGCGCTCAAAACCTTTTGTTGTCTGCACCCTCACTATCTCCCTTTCTTTTAATGGATTGAGCAGTTTGCTGGTCTTATCATAGTAGGACTTGTGGAGTAAATGCTTTTTCAACAGTTGGGCTTTCACTGCTTTGTTGTTTTTAGCACATGGAACCAATAAATTGCTAATGATTGGCAATGTGGTTCTGGTTTCTCTCAACATAATTCTCTGGGCAGGTGAACCAAGATGATCATTGTGAGGAATGTTTCTGAGATTAAGCAAGTTTAGAAAAGCATCGGTATTATCATGTTTGGATTTCTCTAACAGCTGTTTTGCACTTTGAACTGTTTGTTCAGCCAAGTCATTTGACTGTGGGTTTTCAGATCTACATATAATTGAATAAAGTCCTACATTTCAGCAAATATCTTGAACTGCTGACTTGTAAACTGTGTATTATTGTCAGAAATGACTCCGTGCGGACTACCATGGACAGAAAATTGTCTCTTCAACTTAGTAATGACAGTATTGGACATTAGGTTTGGAAGTGCATCAATCTCAAACCAATTTGAATAAGAATCGACTAACACCATGTAATGTTAATCATTTCACTTGAAGATATCTGTGGCTACTGTCGACGAAGGTAGTTCAGGAATCTGGCTTAACTGAAGTGGTTCTTTTTGTTGATGTGGTTTTGTACTATTAAATACAGAACAAGATGAATGTACTTTCTCAATATCGTTTGACATAGAAGGTAAAATACTAGGCCTATCACCCCTCTTTTGGTAGAATCAGTTCCTGGGTGGCCACAAGTTGTTGCAAGGGCTTTATAACAATCACTTTTGGACCATTCATAATGATACCATTGTCTGACAAAATCTTATCTCTGTAAGGAAAATACTGCTGCATATTTACTGGTAAACAAGATCACTTTGAAGGCCATCCTCAACTGATAAAGAGGTTAACCTTCTGGAGAATTGGATCTGAAGCTGTGTGAGTTCTAGGCTCATCAAGATATGTGGAAGAAAAAGTCTGCACTTCCATGACTTCAAAATCAGATTACTCGTTCTCATGCTGTTTTGTGTTTTTTCTAGGTCATCAGGATAAGGTATCAGCAAGATAAAGAAGTTTGCCTTTCATGTAAAGAAGATTGAAATTGTACTTTTGCAATGTGAGCATCATGCATTGCAATGTTGCAGGAACTGTGTGCATAGGCTTTCTCAAAATAGTGACTAGAGATTGGTGGTTAGTTTCTATCTGGTTAGGTCGGTGGTAAATATAATCATGGAACTTCGAATATGCAAACACAGTTGCCAAGAGTTCTTTCTCAATCTGGGCATACTGCATTTCAATTTGGGTTAGAGTTCTTGATGCATATGCTATTGGTCTACCCTCTTGAAGAATGACTTGAACTGAGACCAAACTAAGAAGCATCACAGGAAAGAGTAACTGGTTTGTGAACATCATAGTATCTTAAAGTAGATGGACTGGCAACTTTCTGTTTCAAGGCATCAAATACTCTTTGGTGTTGTTCTGACAAGACCGGGTTATGTCTTTGCGTGTCAGTGCTCTAAGTGGTGCTGAAAGTTGGCTTAAATCTGGAATGAACTTGCCTATATAGTTGACAATGAGAAGAAAATGTTGTAAGGCTTGGACATTGTCTGGAGCTGGCATCTCAAGAATTGCTGTTGCTTGGAAGGATCTGGTCATAAGCCTAAACTGGTGAACAAATGGCCTACTTAAGTAAGTTCTCTTAGCCTGCATTTACATTTCTGAAGATTCAGCTTAAAATTCACTTCACAAGTTCATTCCAGAACTTTCTTGAAGTTTCTATCATGTTCGACTTCACCATTGCCTCCCACAAGAATATCATCTACTATAATAGCACATGGATAGCCAGAAAAAATTTGCTCTATCACACGTTGAAGGACTTCACTGGCAGAATTTATTCCAAATGGCATCCTCAGAAATCTGTACCTTCCAAATGGTATACTGAATGTGGTTAGCAACAAAGATTTTCAATCAAGCAAAATTTGCCAAAATGACATTTTGCATCTAAGACAGAAAAAAACAGCGGCATTTGGCATGAGGGCAGCAAGTTTCTTGACTGTGAGCATAGGATGATGAGGTCTTTTTAATGCTTTGTTCATATCTCTTGGAGCATATTACATGATACATATTCTAATATCATCTAAGCTTTTCTTATGAGCTATTACTATGTAGGATACCCATTCAGTTGGTTCTTCTACTGGACAAATTACTCCTAGCTGCATCATTCTGTCTAGCTCAGCCTTGACTATGTTTTGCATAGCTACTGGAACTTTTCGTACTGGTTTGGTAACTTGGCTGACTTCTGGGTCTAACTTCATGGAGTACACAACTGGGAGTTGCCTAGTTTATCTGCAAAAATATCAGGATACTCAGAAAAAATGGTTTCAGTGAAATTTGAACTGTTCTAATTCAAGCTTACATAGTGTACTTCTTTATTAAATGAAAGCAGCCCCATTTTCAAACTGTCTCTGAGGGCTAATAATGACTGCACGTGTCTCTTGACTATGTAAAACTGCAAGTCATAGCTATTCCCAGCAGAGTAACAAGCACTACTGACCCTTTGGTTAGAATCTCTTCACCACCATAAGCAGGAAGCTTTGCACACTTTGCCAAATTAAGTTGTTCTGCAGCTCTTACTTTAGCAAACATTTCTGCTGACATAACATTGCACTTTGAACCAATATCTACTTCGAGCTCTACAGGACCCTCATTATTTCAAACAGTACAAAAGATTTCATTCTTTGCCCACAAATCTACTGCAGTGACTGTTTCACTAAGTACAGACACATCATCAACTTAAAAAGTAGGGTTGTGGCTTTCTAATTGATCAAACTTTCCAAATACTTACACAGTCACCAGCAGCTACTTCTCCTTTATGGCAACATTCACCCTAACCCAGGCCCAAACAACTACTTCCATAGTATCCCTCCATGTAAACAAATTAATTCTACAAATCCTACCACCACACCCAACTCTCTCCATATATCCCACCTAAATATTCACAGCCTAAATAATAAAATTACCCAACTGCATGCCCTACTTGATCTACATTCCTTTGATATCTTATGCCTAACTGAAACCTGGCTTAAATCAGAAACTAAGGATAATGATATAATCCCACCGGGGTATAACATCTTTAGACTTGACCATACAATCAAAAAGGGTGGTGGTGTAGCAATACTCTACAAAACTGAATTACTGGTTACCCAACTAGATACTAAACCACCCTCACCAAGTAATAGTGAAATCTCAATCACTAAACTACAGCTTAATAAAAATAAATCCATTTACATAATTTGCTGTTACATCCCCCCAGGCAATAATATTAATACCATTGAAAATATACTTAACTGGCTCTCCACCTCCTTCTCTCAGGAAACTATTCTCCTAGGAGACTTTAATATTGATTGGAATTGTTGCATTTCCCAAAAAAACAACTTCTCACATAAACCTTTATGGCTTCAATCAAACTATCACTGTCCCTACTAGAATAAATAAATCCAGCTCCAAACAGAGCACCTTTGACTGGATTCTAGTCAATAGTAACCCCCTGTCTTATACCACGGGCATACTACCTGATGATATCAGCGACCACCTACCCACTTATATTACCAGACAAAAAAACCCTATCCCAAACCATACAATTTTCAGAACAACCAGGAACAAGAAATATTTCAACCAAACAAACTTCCAAATAGAGCTCAAAGCTTGCAATTGGTCTCCCCTAAAATACTTACCTCTTGATGAGGCAGCTTCCTACTTCAACAACAAATTCCTTAAAATTCTCAACCACCATGCCCCCACTCGATCAATTAAAACCAGAGCAAAGCCTGCTCCTTGGCTAACCAAAGAGACCAAACACAAAATGTTACAGAGAATAGAACTTGGGCCAAATGGCGTAGCACTAAAAACACATTTGACCACCAAACCTTTAAACAGCTTAGAAATAAAACAAAGAAATTAATACTCCTAGACAAGAAAAATGATTACTTGAAATTCCAACACACTCAATACTAAAACCCTCAGAAATTCTGGTCAGGTATCAACAAATTACTACATCCAGGTAATTCTAAAACACCCACGCCTTCTAACCTCACTCAAAGTACACCCAACCAAATTGCTGACACTTTCAACAAATTTTTCTCTGAGACTGTCACATCCCTAGCTAAGACCTTGCCACCTAGATCCACCCAGGAACCTTACTCCTTGAACAATAAACCCCCCGCTTTCAAATTGCAACCAGTCTCAACATATCTCATCCACACCCTACTTAGGAAACTTAAACCATGTTCACCCTCAGCTGACCTCCTCCCATCTGAGTATCTACAAATTACAGCTGGAGTACTTGCCTATCCTGTCTCCATTTTAATAAATCAAACCAAAACTGAAGGCTTTATCCCATCCCTCTGGAAAGTCTCTCATATCATTCCTCTTCATAAGGGGGGTAACACTAATGAACTCTCTAACTTCTGTCCCATAGCCCTACTTTCTTCTTTAGCTAAAATCATGGAAAGATGTGTCCATCGGCAAATGCTCGACCATCTTCTCCAAAACAGTCTTCTAGAAGATTGCCAACACAGTTTTAGACCTTATCACAGCACAACTACTGCTCTCTTATCTTTCAAAGACCATATTAATAAAAATTGTAATAACAACTTGCTGTTCTCAGCTCTCTTTTTAGACCTCTCTAAGGCCTTTGATATGGTTAACCATAAACTCTTACTAAACATCCATAAATCTCTGGCATTAGACTCCCAGGCAATCCAGTGGTTTAATTCCTACTTAGAAAATAGACAGCAAGCAGTTTTTTGGGACAATCACATATCCTCTCTGCTTCCTGTCAAAATTGGAGTCCCACAAGGTTCCATTTTTGGACCACTCCTCTTTTCTATTTTTATTAATAATCTAAATAAGTCCCTTCCACAAACCACCTGCATTCAATATACTGATGACTCGACATTTATATTTTCAGAATCTTCCCCAGCTGAGCTTCAGATTACTACCCAAAAAGTATTTACAGCAGCTGAAAACTGGTTCTATCAATATTGTCTCCTACTTAATCCCAAAAAAACATAATTATTACTATTCACACCTACACAGAAATCCTCTACTTTTGACTTCAATATAACATCTAATAATGGCACAATAATATCCTCTGACCCTACTACCAAACTACTAGGTCACATTAGATCATAATCTTAACTTCGATTCTCATATTAACTTAACCATCAAGCCAGTCAATAGAAAACTTGGATCTCTATATAGGCTTAAACCCTTCCTCACTGCTTCAACTAGAACTACCATCACACAGACGCACCTGCTATCTACCCTTCTCTATGTGTCACCTATTTTTACAAACTTATCTAAATCTAATTTCAATAAACTAGCAACTTCATACAACAACATTGCCAGATTTGCTACAGGAGCCCCTTTTCATACCCACCATTGTATAAATCTTAAACAACTTGGTTGGCTGGAATTACAAAATCAACTACTGCTACAGCAACTTAGCATCACCCACAAAATCTTCTTTCACCCTCCAAATGCTACCATACTCTGCATTCTTATTAGCCCTTATAAAAAACTCTCTTCATTGCGCTCAGTCACAAAGCTCCTAGCAGCCTACCATAAATCCCACAACAAAGCTGGGGACTGTTTGTTCTCCAACTCAATTAGACCTATTTGGAACAAGCTTCCAAGCGAACTTACAGCACTTACCTCTACACCCACTTTCAAGAAGCATCTAAAAAACTTCCTTAAATCCCAATGGCTCTGCCCTTGTACAAACCCTGACTGAAACTTTTATTGCCTCTGACTATTCACCTGTTCTTTTAACTTCAACTTCTTTACTACTTTACTGCAGTACTATCTGACTACTTTAACTTTATCATTTCCACTGAACTACTAAAAAAAAAATAAATAAAAAATCATATTTATACTCAGTGATAGTCCTATGTAATTCAATCAACATGTTCTGTCTTGTGATATCAGGATTCCAAATGTTTTCTATCTCTATTTGCATTCCTTTGTTTACAATTTGTCCACCTGATGTATTTTTTTTGTTGGCTGTTCTACTAGCATTGTTTTTGAATTGATTTTTTTTTTTGTACAATTTTCTTTTCTTTTGTTTTCTGTTTGTTTCTCCCCAGGCCTCTCATGAAAATGGACATGTATCCAGCTAGACTAGCCCGGTCAACAAATGTAAAATAAATAAAATAAATTAATAAATAACTTGCCTCTTTGAATGCTCTCTTTTAATAAAAGAACGTGCCTTGTTTGATTTACAGAACCTTTTGAAATGATTCTCTTTATTGCAAGAATGACACTGCTAACCAAAAGCTAAGCACTTTTCTCATTTGTGCTCATGATTACTGCCACAATTATGATAGCTCACTATGAAGCTTGCCACAACTTTTGCTGAGTCACCCTTGTGCTTTGCTGTGTGTGCTATAGGCCTTACAGAAGCTGCTCTGGGTTTTGCTGCAGAGACCACACCATTTGGCCTTTACATTTTAACTTTTTGCTGCATACTATCTACATTAGCTTTGGGAGGCACTGGAAATCATGCTTTTTCATTTGTAAGCATATTTGTGTGGTTTTCTGTAAGCTCATATATCTGACAAATTTCAATTGCCTTATTTAACATTAAATTACTGTCTTGAAGCAAAATTTTTCTCACTGTGTCATTATTAATACCACACACAAGCCTGTCTTTTATGAACTCATCTCTCAGATCACCAAATCTGCATGTTTTTAGCTTAATTTCACAAGTTGGTTATATATGCTGCAAGGGTTTCACTAGGCATTTGATCTCTAGTGTAAAATAAGTACCTTTCCATTGTAATATTTGTCTGGGGGTTACACATTTCTCTAAATTTACATTTTAAGCATTCAGGGTCTTCCTGTGTTTCAGTTAGTACCAAAATATGGTGGTTCTCCCCCTCCCCTGCAAACACAGCAGGTGCATACACAAATGAATGCTCTCTTTCAATGGCTTCTGAACCAGCTAAATTAAGAGGAATAAATGCCTTTGTGTGTACATCTTTGTTAGAAAAATCAGCCTGTATGAAACTATCATACTCTTGCTCAGACACTATCTGATTTTTTGCAATATTATCAAACACAAGTGATGGAGGTCTGCAAAACCCTTCTGCCATGCTCACAAATTATAGTTTAAACACAATGCAATCTTGCCCCTTGTAATTAGGTACAAACATGCACACCCACCAGGTACTTGTAATAATATTCACATGTACAATAAATCTTTGAAAGGTTGTATTTGCAAAATATTCTTTGAAATAACTCTACTTTGCAAAATAACTGCACTGTAATACTACACACACTTGCAAACACTTTGCACACTTCGGATACTTTGAATAGATTTAGTAAATGTGAAAAAGTAGTACATAGCAAAAAAAAAATGGCTATTTTCCCCTTTTTATACATTTTATGTGATTCAGATATTGTTTCAAATGTTTTCATAATTATTTCAAATATTTTTATCAATATGTCACAGTTTTGGACGTTTTGTTTAAGTAGTAATTTGTTTTGAGCATTCTGAGTCCTTCATTTTATATTCATTGTGAAATAAATAATTTAAGAGTATTTCTGACTTATTTGTAAGTTGTTTGAGCAGTAGGGAAGATCCACTTCTGTGTATTCCTCCATTTCATAAATGCTTGCCTCATGGTTTTGGCTGTGGATCCCATTCTGACACCATGTTGCTTTTCTTGTATATCAGAATAAGACAAAGAGGCTTGGGTGTTTGTTTGAGTAGTTTATTACACACAAACACATCAGGATGGATGGCAGGAACATTAAACTTAAACAAACTAACTGCCTGACTACGACACACATGCATGCCATCACTTTGGCTGCTCACTCAAAATGGCACTCTTGCTTACACGTCTTCATTACTTACATGCAAGTGCCCACTGACTGGAATGCTTCTTAAAGGTATATCACATGCTCTGATCTACACAAACATCAGACATTGGACAGGTTGAGGGTCTGGGGTTGATCAGGGCAGTGTGGTTGTTCCAGCTTCAGAGCTGGTTGATTCTCCCTGTGGCCATAATAAGGGTAAGGTGCCACACAGGTGGGTTGGTGGAGGTGCTTGGAGGAGGCCTGCTGCCCACCCTCCACTTAATGGTGGTATGTCAGTAGGTGCCACATGATGTATGTTGTAGGGCCATCATAGAGGAGCAGGCACATTCTACAAGGTTCTTAGAAGAAATAGTTTGTTTGTGTTTTTCAGCTTTTCCCAGTTAGGGGTTACCACAGCGGAACTCTGGTCTGCTAATGATTGGCAGTTGATTTTTATGTACCGGCTTGCGAAGGTACGCCCATTCACACATGTCTGCACGCAGAAGACGCTCTAGCTGAGAATCAAACCGGACAGCATCTTACTGTGAGGTGACAATGCTACCGCAGCACCACCACCGTGTATTATGAGTACTAAATATTGTGCAATCTGACATGCAGGACTGCCTGAACTGTGTGGTTGACTCCTTGGACAGGATGAGTGACACACTGGATTGAGTAGTGTTTGTTATGGAACATCTGCTGGGGGAGAGTCAGCATCCACATGGCCACAGAGCCACTGAATCATCTGGTGTTAGCCAACATGGCCATACAAGATCCTGATTCCATAGTGTCACTACTTTCACTGCTAAATCAGTGAATGAGATGTCCATGCATAAATATGGTAGGCCATGTGGTTGTGGCCCTGGACTTAGTCATGATGAGAACTCACATTCAGGTAGCATCCTAAATTCTAGCCAGGCCATGGAACTAGCAGTACAACTCCTGACATAAGTAGTTCTTGTGGTTGCAGATGACAGTACAGAACTGACTAGACTACTGTGCCAGGATGTAGTGCTAGCACAGTGTTTGATTGTGTTTATGCAGAAACACACACATTCAACAAATACTTGACCATGCCAACACACACACACACACACGCACACACGCACACACACACACACGCACACACACACACACACACACACACACACACACACACACACACACACACACACACTCACTCTACTTATCTGAACAGTATTGTTGACTGCTATACATGCACTTTGAACTGTTTGTTCAGCCAAGTCATTTGACTGTGGGTTTTCAGATCTACATATAATTGAATAAAGTCCTACATTTCAGCAAATATCTTGAACTGCTGACTTGTAAACTGTGTATTATTGTCAGAAATGACTCCGTGCGGACTACCATGGACAGAAAATTGTCTCTTCAACTTAGTAATGACAGTATTGGACATTAGGTTTGGAAGTGCATCAATCTCAAACCAATTTGAATAAGAATCGACTAACACCATGTAATGTTAATCATTTCACTTGAAAATATCTGTGGCTACTGTCGACGAAGGTAGTTCAGGAATCTGGCTTAACTGAAGTGGTCCTTTTTGTTGATGTGGTTTTGTACTATTAAATACAGAACAAGATGAATGTACTTTCTCAATATCGTTTGACATAGAAGGTAAAATACTAGGCCTATCACCCCTCTTTTGGTAGAATCAGTTCCTGGGTGGCCACAAGTTGTTGCAAGGGCTTTATAACAATCACTTTTGGACCATTCATGATGATACCATTGTCTGACAAAATCTTATCTCTGTAAGGAAAATACTGCTGCATATTTACTGGTAAACAAGATCACTTTGAAGGCCATCCTCAACTGATAAAGAGGTTAACCTTCTGGAGAATTGGATCTGAAGCTGTGTGAGTTCTAGGCTCATCAAGATATGTGGAAGAAAAAGTCTGCACTTCCATGACTTCAAAATCAGATTACTCGTTCTCATGCTGTTTTGTGTTTTTTCTAGGTCATCAGGATAAGGTATCAGCAAGATAAAGAAGTTTGCCTTTCATGTAAAGAAGATTGAAATTGTACTTTTGCAATGTGAGCATCATGCATTGCAATCTTGCAGGAACTGTGTGCATAGGCTTTCTCAAAATAATGACTAGAGATTGGTGGTTAGTTTCTATCTGGATACATCGGTGGTAAATATAATCATGGAACTTCGAATATGCAAACACAGTTGCCAAGAGTTCTTTCTCAATCTGGGCATACTGCATTTCAATTTGGGTTAGAGTTCTTGATGCATATGCTATTGGTCTACCCTCTTGAAGAATGACTTGAACTGAGACCAAACTAAGAAGCATCACAGGAAAGAGTAACTGGTTTGTGAACATCATAGTATCTTAAAGTAGATGGACTGGCAACTTTCTGTTTCAAGGCATCAAATACTCTTTGGTGTTGTTCTGACAAGACCGGGTTATGTCTTTGCGTGTCAGTGCTCTAAGTGGTGCTGAAAGTTGGCTTAAATCTGGAATGAACTTGCCTATATAGTTGACAATGAGAAGAAAATGTTGTAAGGCTTGGACATTGTCTGGAGCTGGCATCTCAAGAATTGCTGTTGCTTTGAAGGATCTGGTCATAAGCCTAAACTGGTGAACAAATGGCCTACTTAAGTAAGTTCTCTTAGCCTGCATTTACATTTCTGAAGATTCAGCTTAAGATTCACTTCACAAGTTCATTCCAGAACTTTCTTGAAGTTTCTATCATGTTCGACTTCACCATTGCCTCCCACAAGAATATCATCTACTATAATAGCACATGGATAGCCAGAAAAAATTTGTTCTATCACACGTTGAAGGACTTCACTGGCAGAATTTATTCCAAATGGCATCCTCAGAAATCTGTACCTTCCAAATGGTATACTGAATGTGGTTAGCAACAAAGATTTTCAATCAAGCAAAATTTGCCAAAATGACATTTTGCATCTAAGACAGAAAAAAACAGCGGCATTTGGCATGAGGGCAGCAAGTTTCTTGACTGTGAGCATAGGATGATGAGGTCTTTTTAATGCTTTGTTCATATCTCTTGGAGCATATTACATGATACATATTCTAATATCACCTGAGCTTTTCTTATGAGCTATTACTATGTAGGATACCCATTCAGTTGGTTCTTCTACTGGACAAATTACTCCTAGCTGCATCATTCTGTCTAGCTCAGCCTTGACTATGTTTTGCATAGCTACTGGAACTTTTCGTACTGGTTTGGTAACTCGGCTGACTTCTGGGTCTAACTTCATGGAGTACACAACTGGGAGTTGCCTAGTTTATCTGGAAAAATATCAGGATACTCAGAAAAAATGGTTTCAGTGAAATTTGAGCTGTTCTAATTCAAGCTTACATAGTGTACTTCTTTATGAAATGAAAGCAGCCCCATTTTCAAACTGTCTCTGAGGGCTAATAATGACTGCACGTGTCTCTTGACTATGTAAAACTGCAAGTCATAGCTATTCCCAGCAGAGTAACAAGCACTACTGACCCTTTGGTTAGAATCTCTTCACCACCATAAGCAAGAAGCTTTGCACACTTTGCCAAATTAAGTTGTTCTGCAGCTCTTACTTTAGCAAACATTTCTGCTGACATAACATTGCACTTTGAACCAGTATCTACTTCGAGCTCTACAGGACCCTCATTATTTCAAACAGTACAAAAGATTTCATTCTTTGCCCACAAATCTACTGCAGTGACTGTTTCACTAAGTACAGACACATCATCAACTTAAAAAGTAGGGTTGTGGCTTTCTAATTGATCAAACTTTCCAAATACTTACACAGTCACCAGCAGCTACTTCTCCTTTATGGCAACATTCACCCTAACCCAGGCCCAAACAACTACTTCCATAGTATCCCTCCATGTAAACAAACTAATTCTACAAATCCTACCACCACACCCAACTCTCTCCATATATCCCACCTAAATATTCACAGCCTAAATAATAAAATTACCCAACTGCATGCCCTACTTGATCTACATTCCTTTGATATCTTATGCCTAACTGAAACCTGGCTTAAATCAGAAACTAAGGATAATGATATAATCCCACCGGGGTATAACATCTTTAGACTTGACCATACAATCAAAAAGGGTGGTGGTGTAGCAATACTCTACAAAACTGAATTACTGGTTACCCAACTAGATACTAAACCACCCTCACCAAGTAATAGTGAAATCTCAATCACTAAACTACAGCTTAATAAAAATAAATCCATTTACATAATTTGCTGTTACATCCCCCCAGGCAATAATATTAATACCCTTGAAAATATACTTAACTGGCTCTCCACCTCCTTCTCTCAGGAAACTATTCTCCTAGGAGACTTTAATATTGATTGGAATTGTTGCATTTCCCAAAAAACAACTTCTCACATAAACCTTTATGGCTTCAATCAAACCATCACTGTCCCTACTAGAATAAATAAATCCAGCTCCAAACAGAGCACCTTTGACTGGATTCTAGTCAATAGTAACCCCCTGTCTTATACCACGGGCATACTACCTGATGATATCAGCGACCACCTACCCACTTATATTATCAGACAAAAAAAACCCTATCCCAAACCATACAATTTTCAGAACAACCAGGAACAAGAAATATTTCAACCAAACAAACTTCCAAATAGAGCTCAAAGCTTGCAATTGGTCTCCCCTAAAATACTTACCTCTTGATGAGGCAGCTTCCTACTTCAACAACAAATTCCTTAAAATTCTTAACCACCATGCCCCCACTCGATCAATTAAAACCAGAGCAAAGCCTGCTCCTTGGCTTACCAAAGAGACCAAACACAAAATGTTACAGAGAATAGAACTTGGGCCAAATGGCGTAGCACTAAAAACACATTTGACCACCAAACCTTTAAACAGCTTAGAAATGAAACAAAGAAATTAATACTCCTAGACAAGAAAAATGATTACTTGAAATTCCAACACACTCAATACTAAAACCCTCAGAAATTCTGGTCAGGTATCAACAAATTACTACATCCAGGTAATTCTAAAACACCCACGCCTTCTAACCTCACTCAAAGTACACCCAACCAAATTGCTGACACTTTCAACAAATTTTTCTCTGAGACTGTCACATCCCTAGCTAAGACCTTGCCACCTAGATCCACCCAGGAACCTTACTCCTTGAACAATAAACCCCCCGCTTTCAAATTGCAACCAGTCTCAACAGATCTCATCCACACCCTACTTAGGAAACTTAAGCCATGTTCACCCTCAGCTGACCTCCTCCCATCTGAGTATCTACAAATTACAGCTGGAGTAATTGCCTATCCTGTCTCCATTTTAATAAATCAAACCAAAACTGAAGGCTTTATCCCATCCCTCTGGAAAGTCTCTCATATCATTCCTCTTCATAAGGGGGGTAACACTAATGAACTCTCTAACTTCTGTCCCATAGCCCTACTTTCTTCTTTAGCTAAAATCATGGAAAGATGTGTCCATCGGCAAATGCTCGACCATCTTCTCCAAAACAGTCTTCTAGAAGATTGCCAACACAGTTTTAGACCTTATCACAGCACAACTACTGCTCTCTTATCTTTCAAAGACCATATTAATAAAAATTGTAATAACAACTTGCTGTTCTCAGCTCTCTTTTTAGACCTCTCTAAGGCCTTTGATATGGTTAACCATAAACTCTTACTAAACATCCTTAAATCTCTGGCATTAGACTCCCAGGCAATCCAGTGGTTTAATTCCTACTTAGAAAATAGACAGAAAGCAGTTTTTTGGGACAATCACATATCCTCTCTGCTTCCTGTCAAAATTGGAGTCCCACAAGGTTCCATTTTTGGACCACTCCTCTTTTCTATTTTTATTAATAATCTAAATAAGTCCCTTTCACAAACCACCTGCATTCAATATACTGATGACTCGACATTTATATTTTCAGAATCTTCCCCAGCTGAGCTTCAGATTACTACCCAAAAAGTATTTACAGCAGCTGAAAACTGGTTCTATCAATATTGTCTCCTACTTAATCCCAAAAAAACATAATTATTACTATTCACACCTACACAGAAATCCTCTACTTTTGACTTCAATATAACATCTAATAATGGCACAATAATATCCTCTGACCCTATTACCAAACTACTAGGTGTCACAATAGATCATAATCTTAACTTCGATTCTCATATTAACTTAACCATCAAGCCAGTCAATAGAAAACTTGGATCTCTATATAGGCTTAAACCCTTCCTCACTGCTTCAGCTAGAACTACCATCACACAGACGCACCTGCTATCTACCCTTCTCTATGTGTCACCTATTTTTACAAACTTATCTAAATCTAATTTCAATAAACTAGCAACTTCATACAACAACATTGCCAGATTTGCTACAGGAGCCCCTTTTCATACCCACCATTGTATAAATCTTAAACAACTTGGTTGGCTGGAATTACAAAATCAACTACTGCTACAGCAACTTAGCATCACCCACAAAATCTTCTTTCACCCTCCAAATGCTACCATACTCTGCATTCTTATTAGCCCTTATAAAAAACTCTCTTCATTGTGCTCAGCCACAAAGCTCCTAGCAGCCTACCATAAATCCCACAACAAAGCTGGGGACTGTTTGTTCTCCAACTCAATTAGACCTATTTGGAACAAGCTTCCAAGCGAACTTACAGCACTTACCTCTACACCCACTTTCAAGAAGCATCTAAAAAACTTCCTTAAATCCCAATGGCTCTGCCCTTGTACTAACCCTGACTGAAACTTTTATTGCCTCTGACTATTCACCTGTTCTTTTAACTTCAACTTCTTTACTACTTTACTGCAGTACTATCTGACTACTTTAACTTTATCATTTCCACTGAACTACTAAAAAAAAAATAAATAAAAAATCATATTTATACTCAGTGATAGTCCTATGTAATTCAGTCAACATGTTCTGTCTTGTGATATCAGGATTCCAAATGTTTTCTATCTCTATTTGCATTCCTTTGTTTACAATTTGTCCACCTGATGTATTTTTTTTGTTGGCTGTTCTACTAGCATTGTTTTTGAATTGATTTTTTTTTTGTACAATTTTCTTTTCTTTTGTTTTCTGTTTGTTTCTCCCCAGGCCTCTCATGAAAATGGACATGTATCCAGCTAGACTAGCCCGGTCAACAAATGTAAAATAAATAAAATAAATTAATAAATAACTTGCCTCTTTGAATGCTCTCTTTTAATAAAAGAACGTGCCTTGTTTGATTTACAGAACCTTTTGAAATGATTCTCTTTATTGCAAGAATGACACTGCTAACCAAAAGCTAAGCACTTTTCTCATTTGTGCTCATGATTACTGCCACAATTATGATAGCTCACTATGAAGCTTGCCACAACTTTTTCTGAGTCACCCTTGTGCTTTGCTGTGTGTGCTATAGGCCTTACAGAAGCTGCTCTGGGTTTTGCTGCAGAGACCACACCATTTGGCCTTTACCTTTTAACTTTTTGCTGCATACTATCTACATTAGCTTTGGGAGGCACTGGAAATCATGCTTTTTCATTTGTAAGCATATTTGTGTGGTTTTCTGTAAGCTCATATATCTGACAAATTTCAATTGCCTTATTTAACATTAAATTACTGTCTTGAAGCAAAATTTTTCTCACTGTGTCATTATTAATACCACACACAAGCCTGTCTTTTATGAACTCATCTCTCAGATCACCAAATCTGCATGTTTTTAGCTTAATTTCACAAGTTGGTTATATATGCTGCAAGGGTTTCACTAGGCATTTGATCTCTAGTGTAAAATAAGTACCTTTCCATTGTAATATTTGTTTGGGGGTAACACATTTCTCTAAATTTACATTTTAAGCATTCAGGGTCTTCCTGTGTTTCAGTTAGTACCAAAATATGGTGGTTCTCCCCCTCCCCTGCAAACACAGCAGGTGCATACACAAATGAATGCTCTCTTTCAATGGCTTCTGAACCAGCTAAATTAAGCAGAATAAATGCCTTTGTGTGTACATCTTTGTTAGAAAAATCAGCCTGTATGAAACTATCATACTCTTGCTCAGACACTATCTGATTTTTTGCAATATTATCAAACACAAGTGATGGAGGTCTGCAAAACCCTTCTGCCATGCTCACAAATTATAGTTTAAACACAATGCAATCTTGCCCCTTGTAATTAGGTACGAACATGCACACCCACCAGGTACTTGTAATAATATTCACATGTACAAGAAATCTTTGAAAGGTTGTATTTGCAAAATATTCTTTGAAATAACTCTACTTTGCAAAATAACTGCACTGTAATACTACACACACTTGCAAACACTTTGCACACTTCGGATACTTTGAATAGATTTAGTAAATGTGAAAAAGTAGTACATAGCAAAAAAATATGGCTATTTTCCCCTTTTTACACATTTTATGAGATTCAGATATTGTTTCAAATGTTTTCATAATTATTTCAAATATTTTTATCAATATGTCACAGTTTTGGACGTTTTGTTTAAGTAGAAATTTGTTTTGAGCATTCTGAGTCCTTCATTTTATATTCATTGTGAAATAAATAATTTAAGAGTATTTCTGACTTATTTGTAAGTTGTTTGAGCAGTAGGGAAGATCCACTTCTGTGTATTCCTCCATTTCATAAATGCTTGCCTCATGGTTTTGGCTGTGGATTCCATTCTGACACCATGTTGCTTTTCTTGTATATCAGAATAAGACAAAGAGGCTTGGGTGTTTGTTTGAGTAGTTTATTACACACAAACACATCAGGATGGATGTCAGGAACATTAAACTTAAACAAACTAACTGCCTGACTACGACACACATGCATGCCATCACTTTGGCTGCTCACTCAAAATGGCACTCTTGCTTACACGTCTTCATTACTTACATGCAAGTGCCCACTGACTGGAATGCTTCTTAAAGGTATATCACATGCTCTGATCTACACAAACATCAGACATTGGACAGGTTGAGGGTCTGGGGTTGATCAGGGCAGTGTGGTTGTTCCAGCTTCAGAGCTGGTTGATTCTCCCTGTGGCCATAATAAGGGTAAGGTGCCACACAGGTGGG